>NW_026895449.1:0-158410 GCF_033153095.1 Gastrolobium bilobum
AAGTCCAAGAAAAAAAGAAGTGAAGAAGAACGAACGACAAGAAAAAGAAAGTTGTTGACAAATTGGAAACAATTACATCCATTCCTCTTCAAAATCTGGATTTTAATCTTAGAGCCCTTTCTCCAAATTTTCCTTCCCCTTCAGCCAGGCCAAGTTACAACCTGAATAAAGACCTCTTGATCTGTTGAATACTTTATTATTACTGTTGAGAGCTAGAATATGAGCAAGCCTATGGTAGTCTGATTCAGTGGGATATGAGTGAAACACCAACCCTCTAAACAGTTGAGCGTGAGTGAATTGTAAACCTAGTGAGGGGTGTCTCAGGAAGTTTCCCATGTTCTTGTCTTAAAGATTTCATTAAAAGTTTCTACTGATGGATTATTGATCTTAATGCTTTGATGTTTCATCCTTTTCTTAAGTCTGAATGCTCTGTAGTCATTTCTCTGATTAAATCTTGCTTATGAATTCCATGCAATTAAAAATCTTGATTAATTCCACTAAGTTTATTCTAGTGCATTGCTGAGGACAGAAATGTTCAAATCTGGGAATGGTTGATAAACCATTGGTTTACCATGTTTTTAGGCTTAATTATGTTTGATATATATCATGAATTGCATGGGAATTAGGGTTTTATACGGTAAAGTCACAATAATTGAATATCTTGCTAACATGTTATCATAATTCTTATTTTAAGGGATTTTTGACACATATTATAGCTCTTTGGAACCAAAAGAAGACATCAAGTTGAGTTGGAGCCTCAAAGAAGAAAGATTTCAAGTGTGTACCAGCTGTAAGAGGATGTTTTGGCGTCCATGAATCATGTTTAAACGCTCAAGATGAGAAAACACCAAAATCCACTGGAGGAGAACATTTTAGCGCCCAACAGAGTGCTAAAACGCCCTGACAACATCAATTTCCCTTCGAAGAGCACGTTTTGGCGTGCAACAGCACGCCAAAACGCCCAGAGGCAGGCAGCAATATACATCAAGCACGTTTTAGCTCGCAAACAGCACGCTAAAACGTCCATACGCGGTCAAAGCAACTCCAGTAAAAGATTTGATCAAGATATGCAGTAGGATTCTATAAGATACAAGGAAGAAACACATCAACCTTGATTGAGATAAGATATAACTCCAATAGAAAGATGTGATGGAAGATCACAACAAGATTTAAAGCTCAAAATCATCAACCAATCTCCAAGATATCAAATGCAAAAAGGAAACAAAGATGAAATCAACAACAAATCTGATATGGATTCATTGGAGATTCAATGAAGAATACAACCTCAAAAAGCTATAAATAAAGAGCTTGGGGTCAAGACCAAGACACCAATTTAGAAACCAATACACAAATCCAAGACTGAAGGAGGAATCCTGTTGCGGAGCGCTGGAACACTGAGGAACCAAGTCAACATCACACCAATGGAGGCTTGGGGTTCTCTTTTCTTTATTATTGTTTTTCAATTCAGTATGCTAGAGTAGTCTTTTATGTAGTTAAGGGTAGATGGAACCCAATTGAATCTTTATGTTTATGAATTAAATTGTCTCCGAATTCTGTTCTTTTTATAATTGAATAAATTATCCGTCTTTAATGCTTTCTATGAGTTTGTTCCTTATAGAATGATTTTGGGGAATTGTATGACAATAGGGATGTTGGTGCATGAATCCTGACTTGATAATTTATCATAATCCTTGTGATCTAGGGATAGACATAGGGTAATTATGCAATCTTGAAATTCTTGATCTTAATACATGTTTTCTTGGGGAATAATCGGGGAACTAGAGTTCTTTCAAGATTACATAGATTTATGGTAACAAGGAATTGAGTCGTAATTAACTTAGATAGAATTGATTGGCAATATATTAAGAAACAGATTCTTGGCTATTTAATTCATAACATATTGAGGATATTGGGGGAAGTCGAAACCTTAACTACGCTTGTTTTAAATCTTAATCAAACATCATCTTCATTCATCCTTTTAATTCTGAATTTTCATATTGCATGCCTTTACTTGTTTTTAATTTTATTTTCTTTGAACAACCATTCTCTCAAACCCAACTTTTGATTGTCCAACTAAAACGCGATTAGCGAACTAGTGCTTGAAATTTCGATCCTCGTGGGAACGATCTCGTACTCCAGTACACTTTATTACTTTCACGATCGGTGGACTTGCCGAGTCGCAACAATAGCTGAGTATCGATCATTAGAAAGCTTGACATGCGAATTGCAATGGCTTCACTACCTACTCAAAGACCTCTGCTTCATTCCTCCAAAACCTGCTTCTATATACTGTGATAACAAGTCCGCCATATACTTGCTCATAATCTAGCTTTTCATGAACGCTCTAAGCACATAGAGCTGGATTGTCACATCACACGTGAGAAGATCAATGCTGGTCTTCTACGTCTGCTCCCTCTATCTTCCTCAGCGCAAATTACAGACATCTTCACTAAACCTTTGCATCCTCAGTCCTTCACTTCGAACGTTAGCAAGCTGGGTCTCTTGAATATCCATCACCCAACTTGTGGGGGGATATTGACCAATAACTCTGCCACCTCATCAAATGCCTCTGCCAACTCATCAAGTGCCAACTCATCCAGATCATCCAATATACATGTGCTAAAAGCTACAACTAATAATAGTTTGTAATAGTTTTTATTATGTTTCAATGAATCTTGATTAGCTGATTAGCTTTCTGTTATGATTCTATTGGATATGATAGTATATATACTGCATCTCTTCTTGTAAAGATCAGAATATGAGAATACAAAATATTTTCCATTCCTCAGTGCTCATTTTCTCTCTTTTCATTCGTTTCTCGAATTCTAGTTAAAAAAAGTAGTTTTTTATTGATGAATCTCCAATTTATTATGTATTAAGGGTTAATATAAGTATGCAGTTGATTTAAAAATAATTAAAATTTATGAGAATTATAATTAAAGTGTTATTTTATTCTCAGTAATATTCTCATAAAAATTCTTATATTTTGCAGTAATTTTCAGCTCAATAAAAAGATAAATTGAAGAGCTCAAGTGGATTTGTTTTGAATTTCTGAATCATATAATTGATTGAAGATCTTATTGAAGATTCTCTTGAATATTTTTAAGGAAATTGTTTCCTTCAAATATAAAAGAGAATATCTTAAAGATTTGATTAAAGATATGATTGAAGATTACAATAAAGATTCCATTAAAGATATTATGGGAAATTAAAATATATGGTTTAATCACTATAAATAAAGGGCTCATTCAGAAACAATGAAGCTTTGGAACAATTGAGAAGAGTGGATCCTACTTTAGAGAGAGAAACATGTCTTTCATGCTTTGGAGCATCGGGAGCGGTTTGAATTCAAGAACAAGATGAGGGTTTTGAGGATTCTTCATGTCATCACACTAATGGAGTTTGGGAGATTTTCTCGACTTTCTCTTGTCTTTGATTTCACTATGTTTGGCTAGATTTTTATGTAATTAAGGGTAGATGGAACCCAATTGAATTATTATTTTTATGAATTAAATTGTCTCAGTAATTTTTCTTTTTATAATTGAATGAATTTATCTATTTTTAATGCTTTCTACGAGTTTGCTCCTTGTAGATTGATTTAGGGGAATCGTATGATAATAAGAATGTTGGTGCATGAACCCTGATTTGATAAATTCATCATAATCCTTGTGATCTAGGTATAGACATAGGGTAGTTATGCAATCTTTAGATTCTTGTTGTTAATGCATGTTTTCTTGGGGAACAACCGGGGAACTAGGATTCTTTCAAGATTACATAGAATTAAGATAACAAGGGATTGAACCTTAATTACTTTAGTGGAATCGATTGACATTATATTAAGGGCGATTATTTGATTGTTTAATCCATAACATAATAAGGATATTGGGGGAAATCGAACCTTACGCTCTTTCTTGATTTTTAAAACCAAATTCTTTTTCTTTGATTGCTTTAAATTTTGGAATTGCATGTTTTTGATTTTTTTCTTTTCATCTCAAATTCGATTTTTCAACTAAATCGTTGTTAGAGAACTTGTGCTTGAAAATCAATCCTCGTGGGAATGATCTCGTATTCAATACACTTTTATTACTTTTACGACCAGTGCACTTGCCGAAGTTGTAACATTTATATACGATTTAAATTAAAAAAAAAACCCACCCATTCCCCCTAATGATTTTTATTGTGTATATCTTTTTCTCACTTAAAATGACACAATTCTATGTCTTTTAAAAGGAGAAACATCAAGCCTATTTTAAAACATTTTTTCAAATGTTGGATTAAACGTTTTTCTTTTTAAGGATAGAATCATTTTGTGGTTGATATTTTGAGAAGGTAATGTTGGCACCAAACAATTACATACACACAATCGCAAAGAAGAAAAGAAAAAAGAGAAGTGAACAAAGAATGAAGATAGAGATAATAGATTTATCTAGTTCATCCAATGTGGACTTGTTCATTAATGTTTCAATATATTTTCATCACCGCACTTGTTACAAAGCACCTTGTTTATAAGAATAATATAAATAATTTTAGAGACCCTAACTAACCATAGCTATTCATGAGCCTGAGTTCAAACTATTAAAAAAGATAAGAAAAAAATGAAATGAACATGAGGCTCACAACATTATTAGGCCTTGCAGTTCTAAGGATGTTGCTCAGGTTCCCATTAATTTTCTCTACGTCTCATCAACAAAAGTCGTATTTAAATACAAAATATAACCCATAACCCAATAAATAAAACGAAATAATAACTAAAGTGCCACATTTTTTTCCAATTTTTTATCTAAATGTCATGCGAACAATATTTTTATCAGATTGCCACGCGTTGAAATTCACTACGACTAGTAGCGAACTTGGTTAGCCTATGATTTCATGACACGAGACATGTTTTCGCAGAAAAAGCTGATTGGACCAATTTCGCTACCAGTGGTAGCAAACTTGGTACGTTATGCGACACATTTTCCCAAGAAAAGCTAACTGGACTAAGTTCGCTACCACTAATAGCGAACTTGATGTGCTAATGGGAACGTGCCATGTGGTGTAACCAAGTTCGCTACCACTCGTACCGAACTTCGACGCATGGCGGGTAAAAAAATACTTTTTACATGGTATTTTGATAAAAAATTATAAAAAATACGGCAATTTAGTTACTGTTTCCTAAATAAAACCAAGAGCTAAAAAGAAAAATATAAAGACAGAACTGTTATCCCAATACACCTTATACATGTGGTTATTTCTGCTATACACATAATTAGTAATTTAGTACAACATAATCGAACTAGCTGCTTCATATTATAGAGCTATGTAGCACCGATACGACACGTGACACGTGACACGACACTCCGACACGTCAATCCTAAAAAATTATGGATTTCGACACGTTGGGATACGTTTTAATATTAAATAATATTTTTAATTGATATAGTGTATATTTCATTTAATATTTAATAATTTAACAAAAGAATGAAACTGAATTAATAATACCCATCAATACGTTATAAAGATGGAAGCTTTAATCAAAAAAATAAGAACTGGGATGAGAGAGATATAATATCAGATAGAAAGATCAAATCATATTAGAGAGAGATCAGAGAGAAGAAGATACAACAAGAGCATGATAGGAATTAATAACAATGATGCTGAGATGATCTCTTATCTACTTAAGGGAAAAAAAGACAAAATGATAAAATTGATATAATCAGGTGGAAGCTTTATTAATATATTTTAACTTTTTAAAAAAATAATTTTTTTTAAAAAAAATTAAAAAAAATTACGAAAATGCCATTTGACCGTGTCCGACACGGTCAAATTCGCGTGTTGGAATGGTCAACGTGTCGGAAAAAGTCAACCGCGTGTCCGACACCGTGTCGGAGCGTGTCGCCGTGTCGGACCCGACTCTTCCTGTTTTTACAAGTGTTCGTGCTTCCTTGTTATAGAGCGCACTTCTCTCTAGGGATGTGCAAAAAATTCAATTGAATCAAACCAAATAGGAAACCAAACCAAACTGATTCATAAAAACCGGTTTTTCAAAATGGTTTTAAAAACTAAACTGTTTCTTAATTTTTGGATATGGATTGGATCTTATCTTTTAAAACTGGTTCGGATATCATAAATTCATAATTAACCAAACCACTTTTAGAAAAGGGGGAACGCCGCTGCATCAGCTTAAAGCCTCAAAGCAGAGCACAATATATTCTGTGTAGGGAGTAATATTAGCTCTCTTGCAAGTTGTATAATCGTCTACAAACCTTTTAAGCTCTTACAACTTTGTACTTGATTTATTAGTTGTCCCATCTACAAACACGTACGTTCTTTTGGATTAAATATAATTTAACGGACACAAGCATAGTCTAATTTTAATTAGAAACACGAAAAAAAAATATTATTTGCCCCTGCACAGTTACCAAAAAGTTTTAGTCATGCTATGAATGGATAATAGTATTAACAGGTTTATTACTAAGCAAAATTAAGTCTTGAGTATGTATATTTCTGTTCAATTTTTTTTCCTATCAAACAAATGGAAAGGATCGTGTATCATTACTCCATGAAAAATATTTATTTATTTATTTTAAAAATTACTGCATGAAAATTATTATGCAATACATATTTTTATAATTAGAGCAACTGTTTTTACGAGCAATTGTATTTAGATACAAATAATAAATACCACAACTCATCAAAAATTGGTTTAGAATTTGTTATAAAACCAGTTTTAAATTAAAATTAGTTTAAAATCATTTTTAATTAAAACCGATTATAAATCATAAACCGGTTTTGGAACCGATTTCAAATCGGTTTAAAAAAATTAGAACCAGCTTTTAAAATAGAAAATCAGTTCAGTTTGAAAATCAAACAATTTAAAATCAGTTCGGTTCGATTTTTATCAAAAATCAAATCAAACTGCTCCATGCACATCCCTACTTCTCTCCTAGCACTTATATATCATATATACTTGGCCAACAGGAAGGTGGAGATAAGTCAAAGTGGAGATAAGAGTGGAAGCATGTCCCAAAAAAAAAAAACCTCCAATGGATGTAGCGCAAATTTCAATTAGCCTAAAACAAACAGTTAAGATTAACTATATAAGTATGTTTATGGGATAAATGCTTCTAATATTATACAAGATAATGCACATATTTTTATATGAGTGCGGGAGATAAAATTATCTCTTAGAAAAATTAATCTCTTTTGTTTATTTGTGTTTTGCAGAGTGAAAGATATTTTTTAATTTGAGGAGATTATACTTACCACTAATAAAAATTTATTATCTTTACAATCAACTTTATCATCTTTGTTTATAATTAATTAGATCCAACAATTTCAATTAATTATAATTTCTTTTCTCTCTTCAATTTCCATCATCTCCTCTTTTCCATTGCCTCATCATAATCGCAATTCGGACGTTAAATGTAACCTTTTCCTTTGTGAAAAAAAGTATAAAAAAATAAAGAGTTAAATTTTTTTTGGGTCCCTAATAAAAAATACAGTCCTCACTTAATCTCTTACAAAAAAAAAATAGTCATCTGGTCCTTATGAAATTCAAAGCGAACCAATTTTAGTCCTTTCGAGGGATTAATGTGAGTCTTTTTTGAATTTATGAAGGACCACGATTTCAACTAAATAAGTACACTTTGAATTTCTTAAGAACTTTGGGACTTGTTTTTTTATAAGAGATTAAAGTGGAAACCATATTTCTTGTTTGAGACCAAAAAAGACTTTACTCAAAAATAAAATTATTTATGGGTCAGATTGTTCTACTTCATATCCTTCACACCAAGTGTGGAATTATGTTTGCATTTGCAGTGTGTGTAGTGATGAAATAAAAAACACAAAGAATTAGACACAACGTCAAAAGTGGAAATAGGAGTGGGAAGGTGACTGCGGCAATTTTCTTCGCGGAAGCTTATCCGTAGCATCATTATATGTCTAGCCTTGTTTGCTATTTTGCCTCCAGAAAAATGTGATTGAATTGGAGGCTAAAACCCACTTTTCTTTTCAAATTCAATGATAATTTGACTGTAGTCTTTTATTGGTGAATAATAAAATTGTGAAACGAATTGCAGACACTAAGATGACAAATAAAATTAAGAAAAAAACCTAAGGAAACAAAAAATGGGAACAAACTAGTTAGGCACAAATCACAAAACTCCAATTCAAATGATCTGATTACTGAGAGATTTTATAATGAAATATTTAAGAGAAATTTGGAATTTTTTGTTTTCTTTTTGGGTAACTATTTGGTTCGTAGAGCTAGGAAGAGGGAAAGGAGAGAGAGTGACAGAATCAAAAGAGAAAAGGTAAGAATATAAAAATTATTTGTCAGCCATTGGATTTAATACTAATCAAATGATAATTAATTTAATTATAAAAGTATTAAATGTATCTAGTAGTAAATATAGCTATATATATATATATATATATATATATATATATATATATATATATATATATATATATAAGGGAGAGTTATATTTACAAATTGTTTTATTTACAAACTACCGGGAGAACACTAGGTTACACTAATGTTCTCTCGAAAGAACATAGTGTATTTGTAAAAAAAAATTGTAAACGGATCCTTCCTCATATATATATGTATATATATATAGTTTTTTTTAATTTGATATAAGATTTAGAAATCTTACTCTTCATCTTAACTATTGATTTTCATCCACTTAATGATTATAATTTATCAAATATAAGAATGATCTGCTCATATATTAGATTATGATATACAATACTACTACTAGATATAAATAGGATTAATGTCTAAAATTAAGAATTTAATTTATATTGGTGTAAAATAAATCATGACTATATATATTATACCCTTTACTTGACACTCACTTAGGTATTAGAGGATGAGTAGTTAATTTTTTTTTCATATATATCCTCAATCCATTAATTATCCGACTATTCCTGCTCGAATTAGTAAAAACCACATTCGAACTTGAAACCCGTGACTAAACTAAAATAAGTTAAGAAAAGATCACCAAACGTCGTGTCCATTACAACTTTTTCGGAATCAATTTTTTTTAATTTTTATTCTCACGAACAGAAATTGATGAGAAACTCGTTTGATAAAACCAACTTATTTTTTGTTGTAGGGATGAATCGATTTAAATTTTGTGCTGGGGAACAAAGAAAAAAATAGAAAAATTTTCTGTTTTATTGTTTTCGGACACAAAATGGGACAAACTTGTCTCTCTCAATCACTCTCCACCACTACCATCATCATCATCACCACCACCATCATCCCGAGACGACCACCACTACCATTGTCGTCGCTGCCATCGTACCACCAGTGTCGTCGTTACCACCACCACCACTACGATGCCACCGCCACCATCACCACATCACCACCACCACCACCATCGTCGCCACCACCATCGTCATCACCACCGCTACCACCATGTCATTACAACCACCATTGTCGCATCCACTCCTATCGCCACCATTACCACCGCCGTCGCCACTGCCACCAACTACCATCACTATTGTCGTAACCACTACTGTCACCACCACCACCATTATTGCAGCAACTATTGTCACCACCACCATTATTGCAACTACTGCTGTCACCACCACCACCATTACCACCGCCGCCGCCGCCACCACCACCATCGCTGTAACCACCGTCGTCACCACCATCACCGAGCCATTACCACCACCGTTGTCGTTATTACTACCACCACGTCGCCACACCATATGGAAAGGAAAGTGTAATCCGAAAAACAAATTATGCTTGATAAGAATTATATTTTATATATTAATTGTTATGTTATCAAACACAATTTTCATTCTCGGAATAAAAATAGAATATGTTATTAAACACATTTTTTTCTCACAAACTGTTCAAAGGCATATAAATAGAAAAGAATTATTTCTTTTCAAAACTAGTGCCAAAGAATAGAATGGTTATCTTACACACCCTTAGTATGATTTTGGTCTTTAGGAGATCACGAGAAATAAAAATCGCTTTCCTGGGGAAGCTGGGTTGGGTAACCCAGCTTGGTCTACATAATTATATAAACAGAGAAAATAAAAAAAAAATCAGCTTTTATTGTAAAAAAATTTGTGTTTTTATCAAACAAACCTTTAAGATTTAACCCAAAACAAACCCATAAGCTTGGGCTCATTGTGGGCTTTACCTACGTAACTCGAGTTTGTTTTGAACAGTCCTACGCTCGTACTGCCAAGCAAGGAAGCATGGACACTCCAAAAAACAGGGAGTGTCGTGTCCGACACGCCGACAAGTTCTGACACGGTGTTCGACACGCGGTCAACATTCCCGACACGTTGACCATTTCGACACGCGAATTTGACTGTGTCCGACACGTTCCGACACGGTCAAATGGCATTTTCGTAAAAAAATTATTTTTTTTAAAAATTAAAATATATTAATAAAGCTTTCACCTGATCATATCAATTTTATTTTTTTGTTTTTTCCCCTTAAGTAGATAAGAGATCATCTCAGCATCATTATTGTCAATTCCTACTACGCTCTCGTTGTATCTCCTTCTCTCTGATCCCTCTAATATGATTTGATCTCTCTATTTGATATTATTTCTCTCTCTCATCTCAGTTCCTATTTTTTTTATTAAAACTTACACCTTTATAATGTGTTGATGGGTATTATTAATTTAGTTTCATTTTTTGTTAAATTATTGAATATTAAATGAAATATACACTATATAAATTAAAAATATTATTTAATAATAAAACGTGTCGAAATCTATATTTTTTTAAGATTGACGTGTCGAATTGTCGTGTCGTGTCGTGTCGTGTCGTGTCACGTGTCGTGTGTCGTATCGGTGCTACATAGCTGCCAAGTGCCAACTATAAGTCTATATACTTTGTTTCTTTTTTCATTTTCTTCTTCCTTTCCCTTTCATTAGGGTTTTTCCCCCAAATCTCAAATAACCTACCTTAGTAATAGTCTGTTTCCTCCGAAAAACAAAATAATAAATTTATATTAAGAGAAATTATAATGTCCCTAGCCCTAGAGGGGAAAAAATGTTTTAGTATTTATAAAAAGGGGATTACGGTTGTCATGTTACAGGAAAAATTTGTATTTTCCTGCGGAGAAAACACATGTGGGTCTCATCATTTAAAAAAACAAAACAACGGGTTTTATTAGTGTTATGTTACATGATTTAAGTGTTGTTTTCAAGTTTTCAACACACACAAAAATGGAGAGAGAAAGTGGAACGATGAAAGAGAAAAAAAAACATGTGGACCCCACCTCTTTAATGTGTGTGTAGAAAAGTGATGTTATATCATGTTACATGATAAACATAAAACCCCAAAACAAAACAAAAAACAAAAAGTTTGAGGCACATGTTTTGATCTATCTTTGACATGATATAATAAATTTCCTGCAAGATAACAATTATAAATCCCTTATAAAAACATTATAACATTCTTATGTAAAACTCTCCGTTCCAAACAACCATTTTATTGGGATGCATATAATCTTTCGTGGAGCATTGCTGAATATGGAATGCATTTTGTGAAATCCAACATGGCATTTAATTGAAATTATTTCACAAAAATTATGAACAAGGAAAATAATATTTGCACACCATATCTTTATATTTTTTATTTTTTTTTGGTAAAAATCTGTATACCTTTTTAACTTCACCTTGTTTAGAGAGAGAAAAAAATAGAAAGAAAGAAAAAGAGATTGTATATCAAAATGCATGTTTTTCTTTTTTCTTTTATTTTCAGATACAATGATGCACTAAGATTTGAACCAATAATTTTATACAAACTATCCCAATTTTTTTATCATGGGACGTTTGGTAGAGGATATATTTTTTCGTGTCCAAAAATCATGATTTTCAGGAATATGGTGAGAAAGTCACTTTGCCATAATTTTACCAAAAAATTGTTAGTAAGCCAAGATATTATCGAGATTTTGTTCCAAAAAAAGTGTAAAATTTTTCTAATACCTGGTATTTCAAGAATACTATCCTTTTAGTGGTATTATTAGGTGATACTTTGGAAGAAACCGGGAAAATCAAATTTTCGAAAAAAAAATTCAGAAATCTTATATAAACGTGGATAAATAGGATTACCACTATCATTTTTTAGAAATCTCAAAAAACTCCCCTTCTTAAAAAAAAAAGTGTATAAATATTATTTTACATACTAAGAAAGACATTATTTTCGGAGCTTCACAGAAAACAAACAAAGGTGAGAAAGATCGAATCCAAATGTAATAAATGCTTTAATTAAAAAGCAGTTATTTTAAATAAATGCTTTAAAGTTTAAAATAATTATTTATATTAACTAAGTGGCAGGCTATTAGGTCGATCTTATTTTCTTCTTTGCTTTTTCAATTTGCATGGCTCCCCTTGCAGTTAAAACTTATCATCCTAGGAACTTAATTGCCAGCAAAGCAACCAAGAACAAGAGTGATTCTATTATCCACCTCAAATAAAGAGAGAAGGAAAATTCTATATAGATGGGAAAAGGGTTAAAAACTTTGAATTTGGGCTGGAGGAATACCCTTATTCCATAGTTGATCCGATCAATATTAGATTTGAAGTTGGGTTTTGTTACTTGATGGGTTCCTTTCTGTAAAGCACCAATATTATTTTTTTAATTAATAGAATAGGATGAAGAAGATCGAATTCTTATTTATTTTGTGAGGAATGTTATATTTATAAATTTTTTGTTTACAAATTATACTATGGTTGATCGGTAAGACATTCTTGAGTAGAGTATTACCGGTCAGACATAGTGTAGTTTGTAAAAAAAAAATTGTCAATATATCCTCACTCTTATTCTATAACCTTTTATATAAAGGTTTGGTATTTGTCATTTTAAATGACATAAAGTTATGTCATTTTAAATGACATAAGTTATGTCATTTTAAGAAAGAGATAGACACAAAAAAGTGAAAATCATGGGAGAGAGAAAGTGGGTGATTTTTTTTAATTTTAAAATTTAAATAAAAAAAATTTCTGTGTCTATCTCTTTCTTAAAATGACATAACTTTATGTCATTTAAAATGACAAACACTTCCCCCTTTATATAATTCAACCTAAAAGATTAAATTGATATATGAAGTCACTTTCTAGCATTTTCTAAAATGGGATGATAATCAAAAAGTAAATAATTATTTATTTATTTCCTCAATTATTTTAATGTTTCGAATATAAAATAATTAATTCCTTAACTTTGCATTTGAAATTGAAAACTCAGTAGTTATAATTATTTATAACAGCCATAGGGCACCATCTACCACACTAGGCCTTTATTAGGTGTTTATTGAGTGTATATTTTGGTTCAAAAATCATTATTCACAAAATTACATGAGGGAAATAATTGTACACAATCGTATATTACCTTGTAGAAAATCTAAATCGTTAAGGAATATGTCAAGAATTCATTATTGTAAATAGTAGCAATCTATGTGAAGTCACGAGAAAGCATTTCAGCAATGCAATGTGCCAATGTCTTTTAGATGTTTCAATCATCTACCCATTACCCATCACAACCAGAGATTTCCTTGTCTATTTGTCATTTTTATTCCTAACATCATTTCTTCATGGTCTCAAGCAAATAATTATGAGTGGGATTAAGGCTAAGGAATTCTACACAAAGAGGGAAAAGGTACAGAAGGGTGACATTGACAACAACATTGACAACTCTGATTTGCAAATACTTTTCTCCTTTTCAAGATAAAATAAAAGAAGAAGAAAAAAAGTAAATCCATTTAAGCCTCCATATTCAACAACCAACACATACACAAACACATATTATATGTACATAATTATGTTGTTTTTGTGACCATTTTTTGCTTAAACATGAGAGAGGCTGCATATATATTCCTGCAATGCATCCATACTATTGACCCTTTTATTTCCATTTTGTGTAGCAAGTAGCAAGTACATGATGGCAATGGAAATTACACGACAAACAAAGAGATCTCTGTTGGGATAAATTTTAAATGTCCATTTTTTAACAGTTTTGGTTTTGTAGTCAGTTATGTCAGTTAAAATATTAATGAGTCAGTTATGTCAGTTAGAATATTAATGAGTCAGTTATGTCAGTTATAAAGTAATGAGGGTGTTATGTGTGGAGTTATGTTGGTCAGTTTTATAGCTTATAAATAGCCTTTGATAGTTTGTATGAAATGTAGATCAAGAGATCAAGAGAAAAAGAGAAAGAGCAAGAAAGCAAGAATAGAAAAGAAAAGTTTTTTTGTAGATACACAAGTCTGGTTGTCTCTTGCATCTGTGTGGGTATTCAATTCTAACAAATTGGTATCAGAGCTATGGAGAAAAAGAGCGAGTTGGAGGTGCCACTCTTCTATCGAGATAAGGATGAAGCATTGGATTGGATTCTCTGTTTGAAGGAACATTTTCGAAAAGAAAAAACCTAGACGGAGAACAAATGGCAGGTAGCCATGAGAAGACTCAGAGGAAGCGCAATCAAATGGTTCCGTACATGAAACTGCCGCGACTTTAATAATATGTGGAAGGATTTTCTAATGGCCTTCGTAACAAAATACTTGCCTGGACGTTTTGATCTGATTAATGAAGAAGATGAAATCTTCAATGATGATGATGAAGATGAGGAAAATGATGCGGATGAAGAAGAGACCGAGATGGCGGAATCCGAGGTTGCCAACGGAAACGCATCCGCGGAGGAGATTGACGTGTCGGAGCGCGTAAGAGACGACTCGGAGAAGAAGACGATAGAGATGACTGCGGCCAAGGGAGCCGAGATAGAAGAGGAGGAGAATGAAGGAGCCGAGATAGAAGATGAGGAGAACGAAGGAGCCGAGATCGAAGCGGAGAAGGACGGGAACGACGAGTCCATTGTCGAGGTAGAAGACTTCGTGGAACTTGAGTGTCTGGAGACAGAGTCGAAGATCGGAAAGGAGATTGAGAAGCCGAGGTGCTTGATGGAGACCGGCATGGAGGAGACCGCGAATCCGAGTTCTGTGTTGATAACCGGGATAGGGGAGATCCCGGCTAAATCACCGAGTTCATGTTTTGGAGAAGAGCTCGACCCCGGCGTGATGAGGTTGATGTCGGAGACCGACATAGGCGCGGTTCGGGTTGGAAGTCAGAAGTCGGAGACTGCATTGAATTTATGGTGGAAGTGGAAGATGTCGACACCACCGAAAAGAGACCATTTCCCTGGAGGACGGTGGTCTGAGATTCCATTGATGAGGCGCGTGGAAGCTCTTCTCGATGAAGAAGAACCCGGCGATGAAGAAACTGAGAGAGAAAAAATGGAAGGTGCATTTGAAGAAAAGGATGTGGTCTTGAAGAGAAAAAGAGGTTTTGTTGACAATACCAATGATGCAGAAATTGGGATTGGACGAGGAAATAAAATTGTGAAAGCAACTGATGAAGTGGCGAATGAAACTAAGAAGAATTTGGGTGACGAGAAACTTGCAGGTGAAGAAGATGCAGCGAATGGAAACAAGGAAAGTCCTGCTAATGAAACTGAAAATATCAAATTGAAGAAGCCACCGGATAAAATATGTTCAGAAAAATAATTGCAGGGGAGATATTTTTTTTGAGTTAATTAAGTTGGAAGGTGTTAGATGTTTTTTGTCAGTGATCAAGATTGAAGAAAACAGGCGCGATCAGTTTTGGTTTTTCAATCAGTTATGTTAGTTAAAATATTAATGAGTCAGTTATGTCAGTTAGAATATTAATGAGTCAGTTATGTCAGTTATAAAGTAATGAAGGTGTTATGTGTGGAGTTATGTTGGTCAGTTTTATAGCTTATAAATAGCCTTTGATAGTTTGTATGAAATGTAGATCAAGAGATCAAGAGAAAAAGAGAAAGAGCAACAAAGCAAGAATAGAAAAGAAAAGTTTTTTTGTAGATACACAAGTCTGGTTGTCTCTTCCATCTGTGTGGATATTCAATTCTTACAATCTCTTCAAGAATGGGCCTCCATTAAAGTCTTCATGGCATGCAGAAGCAGAAATGGACCTCAGAAATAATTACTTCCTCAAGGTTTCTTTTTGCGGAGACAAAAGAAAATGGGTCATCATTACTTCCGACACTGCTCATTTTTATGTCTTTCAATTCTCAAAAATTGCATGAGCAAAGTTGTTGACTATCACTACAACTTTATTGTTACACAAGACTGTCCCAGATTTTAAAGGTATTTTATTATGTATTGGTTGAAATCTTGTCCGGGAAAAAAAATGGCATAAAAGTGCTCACCTTGTGTTTGGTTTCAGGGAAAATATTTGCACACTTTTTGTGGGGGAGAAAAAGTGTTCTTTTGAGAAATTTAGTTTTCCCAATTTTGGTATGTTGAGATTTTGTAAATTGCTTATGTTTGGTTGTGGATAAAATAGAGGAAGAAACAAGATCCTTCTTAAGTATATTATTGGTGTCTCTTACTGATATTTGTTTTGAAGGGTCTGATATAGTGCCATGTGGGGGGTCAGATATGTTTGGCACATGCATTCAGCAACTTCAAGACTTTGAGTTTGTAAATATTGATGGAAAACAAAGAGCTTTGCTACCTCCAAGAGAATCAATTGCAGATAAAAACAAAAGGGTTTCGGGTCAGAAAAAAATAAATAGAAGTAACCTTTTGGTTTGCAGTTGCAGATAAGGTTGCTCAGCAGTATAAGGAAATTGATTTTTGAAGAATGAGACAACAAAATCTCACCCATTTCAGGTATGATGAATAAGAAACATTTTGCTTTGGAGCTGAAGTTATGATATGGGATTCTTCTCCACATTGATGAGGTAAAACTTTCCCTCCTTTGCTACCTTTTTGACATTTTGGCAACCATTTCACAAATTGGGCATAAGGGTAGGAGCTGAAAGTTCACAACTTTTTGCTTAAAAGGTTCTTTTGGCATCCCACACCACAAAATACCTTTGAAGTTAGTAAAAATTCTTCTGACTTTTCTGTGTTACAATCTGTGTTTTATGAGGGACAAAAGTAAAGATTGAACAAAAGTGTTCAGGTATTTGCATGCAGTCTTTCCCATAGATCTACCTATCCCCTTTCAACATTTATTGCAGCCTTTGTTGGGTGACTTGGGTCCTTGCATTTCCTTTGGCTTTGAAGCAGTAAGTATATTCAAGTCAATGATCATGGAGAAAGAAGATAAGCAACAAATCTGTTCCAAGCTGTGTTCCAATATTGGAACTTTCCTCCCTATCATATTGGTTCTTGTTCTCTTCTCATTCTTCTTTTTCTTTTCAATTTCTGAATCCTTCCCTTTCCTTCTTACAATACCTATTGCTATTCTATCTACCATGTTTCTTGTCACACTGACAAAGAAAAAAGGGTCTCAAGATGAAAATCTAGTCCATGATAAGCTGCAGAAAGAGAAGGTGCAGCCTTCAATAGATGTTACTCAGACTGAGGTTAACCAACAAAGTGAACCTGCTGAGAATCATGAGCAGCAAACTGAAGAACAATCAGAATATTCATTTCCATCAGATAGTGAAAGCAGCAACTTCTCAATCATGGATAAAGCTTTTGAGCTCAATGTTCAGGAGTATGAGCTACAAGCTGATTTGCAATCAGATTCTTCACTCCCATCAGATAGTGAAAGCAGTAGTGGCTCAATCATGGGTGAAAGTTTTGAGATTGATCACATTGGAAATCAATTTGTGGGTAGTTCTGATAGCTTGGCATCTGATAACTATGATGAAGAGGAGGATGAGGAAGAGGATAGTTTGATTGAAATCAATTTCCCAAGTAGCCACTTCTCTGACTTAACTGAAGAACCTAAGCAAAAAATGGAATCCATTTTCAAGCAGCAAGGTCTCATGGAGCTCTTTGAAGAAATTAATGAGATGAATGAGGATGAAAACTTAATTGAGATTGATATTTCCATGTCATCCACCCATAGTCAAGATTTCAGATTGAAGCAGGATTTAGCATATGCAGAAGATCAACCTGTTCTTAGTGATTGATCCTTTTTTACAATTTTTATATTAAGCTGCTAATATAGGTTAAGTATTATTATTAATGTTGAGGAAGATTTTGTGCTCATATATTGTCATTTTAATTCACAGGCCTTTGATAGTGACAAGATTATATGTTCCTTAGCATTTTTATGTCTCTTCAAGTCCAAATTAAACTATGAGGTGCTTTTGTGAATTGACTCTACTATGTTAGTTGTCCAAATTAAGCTGTTAACGTATTCTGCACATAACATTTATTTATATATTTATGCTCTAACTAAATATTAATTATAAACCGGACCCAAATTTGTTAGACCAAACCTGATGCATCATTTAACACCAGCTGCCAAAATATTTAATAATCTAAAATTTAGATGATATTTAATGGTAGCTACTATATTAAAACCAAATAATTAAATAAAAGACTAGATGAAAATAATATAACGAATAGGTTGAAAATTTAACTGGGCCTTGATCAGGATTTGCGATTATAAAAATCTGCTACATGTACTGGATGCCTGAACAGAGAAGAATATTGTGATATGTTTTGAACGCCTTTAAACTTGGCCTGTAATCCATAAAGGAACTTTTCAAAGTGCTAGTCATGAATTTGTTTTGTTCTTTTCCTCTTTTCCTTTTGAAATCTCCCCTTCTTACTGGAAAAAGTTCATTAACTTATTTCACTTACTGTTCAACAACCAAGGTTCAGTTTTTGTAGTGTAAGAGATAAAACATAAAGAACAATTGGAGTTACTAAGACAAATTATGGAATTAATAACGTGTAGGAATTATTGGATTTACGCGGAAGCGATTTAAGGATGCAGCACATTTGTATACTTACCGAATCATCATCGTTTCACAAACACACATGGCATGCCCCTTGGAGCGCAGATCTGTAAGCGACCTCCTTGTGTGTAATGTCTTTTAACGAACTGATCTTGTTTGCATCATAACATGAACAATCTCCTTGTAGCTGGTTGGCCGTAGACCTTCCAGACTATCTCTCAAGGGGAAGGGGATAGTGTGTGGGCACTCTCTTACTATCATGGGGATGATGTCTTTGCAACCACCAAGTGAAGACCTCTTTTAGGCTGATGACTATAAGTGTATAATATATATGGGTTTCAAGAAATCTTAACCCTAAGTTGAATATGATCTAGGTTTTTTGAGCTCTTCTTACACACTAGACCCAGTTGGGCTTTAGTGAAATAGCAAATCCCAACAATCTCCCACTTGCTCTTAAGTACAAACTTGAGCCCAAAGCCTAAGATCATGTAACTCACTAGTCGTCATCAACTGAAATTGTCTCATCCCTTATCTTGAGCTAGCTTAGGGATCTACATGTGCTTATTAATCAAGGATCCTGATAATCATCGAATGATTATTTATTTCGGTGCTATTTCACTAAAAGCCTGAACTTGAACTCCAAGATTAATAACACATATAACATGAATATACATCGTCCTTTTGTATAATGTCAATAATTGATAGGTGAGTTTTCTGTTACTCAATCAATTATTTATTCCCTTGACTATGATAGTTTCTGTAATGGATTACATGCACTGGTCAGTGTCTTCAAAATCCAAGTACCAAAACATATCATGGGGACATATCCTACAAATTCCATGTTGTTTATTTCATAAATACTGATAATCAAATAATTTCACTCGCAGAATACCGAGTTATTGGTCATCAATAGATCGAGCCTTACCCATTGGTAAATCAAAAAATGAAAGCTATTTGATTACCTATTTAAGATAAACTCAGGATTAAGAGCAATCACATAACCATAGTTAATTGGAGATTTGATATCTTATGACAGAAAAACAACCTTAATTAAATCTCTCTGTGATCCCTTCAATGCAAATGTTAATGCACACCAATATTTTACCATGATTCGGACTAAACCATTTCGTAAAATATTACAGCCTAAATAAAGAACCCGACTTTATTTAAGTTGTGAACCAATTCATCAATCGTGAGAACCTATGATCATGTCCTCCATGAAAGTATCCAAATGATTATATACTCCATAATTGATCCGAACCTTAATGTTTATAAATTGTGTGCATAAAACAATGAATAATGTCTCATTTGTAAAATTCAGGAAATGATTACATTGTTTCATTGTCTTACTCCAAAAACACGATAAACATAATATCTTCCACTCACTTCATGCAAGTCTGGATCCTCCTAAGCCCCAAAGAAGTAGCATGCCTCTTGAACACAAGTTCAGGCAAACTCTTAGTAACTGGGTATACAAGATTCACCTCTAAAGCTATTTTAGTTTAGTGAAAAAACTCATAGCTCAAGGTCGATTTTCTTGAATCAATATTCACTTGAAAAACTGAATCTGAGAAAGCTTAGTTTTTCAAGACTCCCACTAGAATATACCAGCATATAACCTCTTGTTCTTCGAAGATACTTGAATAGATGCTTAACAATAATCGAGTGTTCCTCTAGGTCTAGAATGGTACCGTCTCGCTACTCCCACTGCGTGGCAGATGTCTAGTTTAACGCCCAACATGGTATGCATGAGACTACCTATTGCCAAAGCATAAGGTATTCTACTCATGCATTCTTGCTTCTTAGGAGTCTTTAGATGTTTACTCCTTAGGAAGATGAATTTGACATCTAAGAATTATAATTCCCCATGTTGAATTTTGGCAAGAGTTTTGTCAATGTAAGTAGCCTAAGGTTATGCCAACAACTTATTCTTCAGTCTCATAAGAGTTTTATACCAAGAATTTAATTGGCTTCCTCAGTACTTTCATACCAAAACGCTAACTTAGGCAACTCTTTATGCTTGAAATTATCTCCTTGTTGTTTCCAATAAAGAGCATATCATCTACATAAATTACCAGAAAAGTTACAGCCTCCCCTTGGATCCTTTTTATACAAATACACATCATTCGTTAAGGTTTTCTCAAAATCAAAATTTTGATAACCTGATCAAACATGATATTTTATGACCTGGATGCTTGCTTAAGTCCATAAAATGGATTTTTACAACTTGTGTATCGAGTGTTCTTGCCCATTAGCTATAAACCCTTTTTGGTTATTGCATGTAGATATCCTAACATCCAACTCCAAAAATAAAATCTCATAATTGAGACTTGTAGTAGCAACTAAGAGAACCTGGATACACTCAAGCATGGCGTCAGACAAAAATTGCCTCCAAGCTAGCTTTGAAGGTTTTCACCTTCCTGCCCATCCTCTCTTTGCCTTGTAGGTCCATATACACCTAGTGGGTCTTATCCCTCTTGGTGCCTTTACTAAAGACCGAATAAAGTTCAAATACAAGTATTCCACCTCATGGTTCATAGCTTTGAGCAACATTTGATCAACAACATCTTCTAGTACAATATCATAACTAGTGTGATCAATGTAACTAAACAAGAGATAACTTGAGGGTTAACAAGGTTCTCTCCCACTACGAATGTATTGCACTAGACCTTGCGTATCTACATGTAGATCCAAGATCTGGTTCAGGTGGTGGATCTTAAATTTCTTAATGATCCACATATTTTGTATTAACAAATCCTTGATATTTTTCTTCTATTGTGACGTTTCACTTGTGTATTATCATGTTGAATTTCAATTATGGTTCCTATGTTTGTTCACCCAGAGATATATATTTTCCCTCTTTGAACAATCATGGGAACAAAAAATAGAACTTCTTGAAATTCTTGATCTGAGATAAGTCTCATTAAGAATTGTCTTACTCAAGGGCTTATAATTTCTCATGTAGTCCTCCTCTAAGAAAATTACGTGTGTGCTCACTTAAACCATCTTATCCTTTGAACTAGATAAGATCTCATCCCCAGTTCTCTTAGGGTAGCCAGAAGATATGCTCACTTTCGTACAAAATTATATCTTATTTGACCAATGTTGTAGGACGTGTGTCGGAGCACCCTGAATCCGAATATGGTTTGAATTGGGATTGCACCCTTTCCATAATTTTTTATGTGTCTTTACAATAGACTTTGATGGAACCAACTTAAGAAGTTACATTGTCTTCTCCTAGATAACTCCCCAGAATGAAATTGACAAGGATAAATAACTGAACATGGACTTCAGCAAGTTTAAAATGTTTAATTTTTGCATACTGCAAATTTGTTCAACTAACGCATTCCGAGAATTGACAGCTGAGAAAACTATCCCCTTTTAAATCAGGTAAGACCTGGACTTACCAAATAGGTAACCAACACTTCAGTCAGACTAAAGTATTTTGATTTGAACACCTAGATACTTTTCTACCTCAGACTTAAACATCTTGAAATTTTCCAAAAGCTTTAGACTTATGGTGAACTAGGTTTATCTGTCCAAATTCAGAGTAACCATTCATATAATGAAGTACTCTTAACCTTTTCTGGCTTAAACACTAATTGGTCCACATACATCAATATGTACCAATTCTAGTTGAATTATTGCATAAATCTCTTTGACCTTGTGAGATTACTTGGTCATTTTACCTTTCAAATAGGACTTAAATGTAGCTTTTAGCTCAAAGACTATGGAACTTTCAGTCCCTCTTTTAACTAAACCATGTTTCCTATTTGAGGTAATTTGACTCAATCATAAAGGTCAAAGATATGTTTCATTTGAAACTTTTATTTCTTTGGTGAATGTTCTTGTTCATCATCCTTTTAATTCAACACAATAAATTCAATGGGGTATAAGACATAGGTAATAAAGACTATTTAAACAATGTATCATAATAAACAAGACGAAGATGAACTTCAAAATGAAACTGGAGAGTCAATTGCATTGTCAAACCAAGTTTTAACCAAACAACTAACAATAATTGAATTCTTCTTGAAATCCGAAATAAATAAAAAGTCACCCAAAATCAAAGTCCTTTAAATAATTTGTCTTACTTCTAATGCAGACACAAGTTCCCCATTTTCAAGCTTAAAATTTTTTTGTCCACCTCTTACAGGCATGCCACGTTTGAACTACTGCAAAGAGTAGCAAACATAATTAGTGGTTCCTGAATAATAGATTTATCCACTATCCAAGCCTTAGCTTACCCATATATGGTTCTTTTCATCACCTTTTGGAAATTTTTCTTTTAGTGTCCCTTCAGTCTACACTTGAATCACTTGCCTTGTGGATTCTTTATAGCAACTGGTTTGACAATTGATAACCAAGTCATTTTGTTCTTGTTACCACCCTTGGGGTTTTTCCTTGGATTTAACAAGACTTTTAACAAAACCTGCACTGACTGCATTATCTCTAACAGAGTTATTAGACGCAGCAAACATGTCATTAAGAGTCTGAAGCATATCTACTCCACTCTTAACCATGTACACTTGCTTCTGCAAGTGTTTGGAGAGACTGACAAGAACATAGCAGCGAACTACCATATATGCCCTCTCCCAATCTTAGTATTGCATCTTTGTTGCCTCAGACGCATCCTCTGTAGGTTGTCGTTGCCTTGGTATTGTCAGGACAAATTTTAGCTTTTCATGTTTTAGAACAATATCAAGGTTTGTTTTTTCCTTATTCATAGTTGGTATCATATAGAGGTTTTTGACTCAAAATCATTTTTAAAGGATTAAAGGAAGTCATTTTCTGGAAAAAAAAATCATACAAGGCTTATAATTATAAACAAATAATATAATAAACAAATAAATTGCAAGTAGATTCTCATAACTACTCTTGTTTATTGTTAACAATCCTTCAGTTTTCTTTACAAGGCTTATGATGAGCAAATCACTTCTAAAAGCAAAAATTGTTATTTAGGCCTTTGATGTCATTGCCAGAGCCTCGATGGGAGGGTTAACAACTTTACCAAAGTTGAATATAATTAACCATCGTTTAATTTCAAAATTATCCTTAGTATTCAAGCATGCCGATGATGAGTCGTATAATACTTCACTAAAATTTTGAAATTATTAAGGTTTAATTTAGTGAAATTCGATTATCCTTATCTTATTGGGCTTCAGCGATAACCATTTCACTAATAAACCCACAAATGTAGCCCACAGGTTTTAAAATTAATTAATTAATTTTAAAATCTTCACCCATTCAATATTTTTATTGAGAATTTTCATGAGCTTTTTCGAATGTAAAAATCATTGTTTAATTTCAAAATTATCTTTAATAATTTAGTATTGTTGAGCAATGGGTCATACAATACTTTATTAAAATTTTGAAATTATTAAGGCACAATAAAATCTAATCATGCTTATCTGGTGTGGCTTCACATGGTTATTTTGTTGATATCAATGTGTGTGGAGGTTAAATTTATTTCTTAATTTAAGTCTCCTCCCATGATTATGTAGGTACAATATAATAAAATCCAATCATGCTTATCCAGTGAGGCTTCGCATGATTATTTTATTGATGATCCTACAGTGCGCCTTGAGCTTAAATTAATTTCTTACTTTAAATCTCATCCCATTCAACAAAAGCAATTTTTATTAATTTTCAAGAATTTTTCAATTGAGAGTAACCATTGTTTAATTTATGAAATTATCCTTAGCATCCAAGCATTGTCGATGATGGATCGTACAATACTTTACCAAAATTTTGAAATCATTGAGGTCCTAAAATCCGGTCATGATAGGCAGTGTGTGCTTCACAAATGACCATTTTAGCAGACCCACAATTTACTCCCAAAATAAATAGTTCTTTTAGAAAATTTTCAATTATTTATCTAAATTTAAATTATCCTAAAAATTGACTTAATTATTAATCTAAATTATAGGAATCATAATAATTGTCATTTATGAGAATAATTTGAAATCAAAATAGTTACCATAATGATCATTAATTATTAAATTTGTTATGAACATATTTCAAAAAATAGAATTAATGTCATAATGACCATTAATATAGCCTATCAAATGTAACCTCCATTAAATTTAAATTCGCAATATATATTAATTGCCATAATGGCTTTTAATCTAGTCGTTAAAACATAATAGTCGTCATGCAAATGTAATTAACAAGTTATACAATAATATGACACCACCTATTCTGCATGGTATGTTATCACACCAAGCATGTTATGAATCATATAATTCATCCATTTATAAAAATAAAGTAATTATAAAATGAACTTTAATCCACGGTTTCTTAGAGAAAAATAAAATAAAATTACAAGCCAATATTTAATAGCTAAAATATTTTCTAACTTGTACTATTATTTTACTTCTTGTTTTTGGGTTCATAAGGTTCTGGTTCAATTATTTTTGGCAACCATGGGCTTAAAGACCCAAAATACCAAAAAACAGGGAAGAAAACCTAACATCTTTCTTGGAAACCCTAGCCGTCACGACTGTTGCGCCTTCGTAGGACGCCTGATCGACATGAAATTTAACCGGTAGAACCACCTTGATGAGACAAAGCCATGGCCATTGGAATCACCCCAATCTAACATGGCACACGCTCCCCTGTGCCCCATCTTTGTCGAAATGTGAAGTCCTTTTACAGACACTTCTAGGGGAGCGTGAGGGAGCTTTCAACCTCCATTTTGCGTTATTCAACTGTCGTCTGACTCAATTTTTCATTCTAAGTCTTTCTAAGGTCTTGGATTTTTTATCAGAGGTTGGGTTCATCATGAACAAGTACAAAACAATACAAATATCTTCTTTTTGCATCTTTTTAATCTTCTTTCATTATAATTTTGTATTACAAAGAAAAATATACAAAAAAATAAAAATTCAAAGAGGAAACCTAATCATATGGGATTAGCCTCCTTGTTACAACGCAATAAAATACAATGAAATCTCTACCATGGATTAAAGCCACAAACCAAATAAAGCATCAACTTTATGAAAAGAATTATAAAGGATATATATAAAATTCATATGACCAAAAAATATAGAATCCTACGTGCCATATTTCATGAAGAAAACTAATGACATGAATAATGAAACTATATTCATATATTAATGCATAGCCCATGCTCTGATACCGATTGTAAGAATTATTAGATTTACACGGAAGCGATTTAAGGATGTAGTACATTTGTATGCTTACCAAATCATCACCGTCTCAAAAACATACAGGGCATACCTCTTGGAGCGCAGATCTATGAATGGCCTCTTTCTGTGTAAAGTCCCTTAATGAACTGATCTTGTCTGCATCACAACATGACAATCTTTTTGTAGCTGGTTGGTGGTAAAATTTTCAAACTATCTCTCAAGAGAAAAAGGGACAGTGTGTAGGCACTCTCTCACTATTATGAAGATGACCTTACCTCAGCTTTTGAAACCACCAAGTGAAGACCTCTTTTAGGCTGATGAATATAAGTGTAGAATATATATGGGTTCCAAGAAACCCTAGCCCTAAGTTGAATGAGCTCTATGTTTATTGGGCTATTCTTACACACTAGGCCCAATTGGGCTTTAGTGAAAGAGCAAATCCCAATATAACCTGCAGTTTCCTTGCACGAGTATTGGAACACCAACATGGCAACAATCAAGTGAAAGGAACTAGCTAAGCTTAAAATGACTGTAAATCCAATATCTTAAGATTTTTGGTTGAAATGTGACGTGGGACCCTTATTATAAATTTATTGCTTAAATATATTTGATGCATGGATAGAGATCTTTCCATGTCGTTGCCCCATAGTTATGCAATTTGCAGACAAAAGAAAAAAGGATTTAATATTTTTCGGCTGACACATAAGAGTCGATAAGGTTGCTTCTTCTTTTCTCTCTCTCTATCTCTCTTGTATAGTACCCCACTCATGCTTCCCAAGAAAAAATACATAATTTTTGAAGTTGACTTTTGGCCCAGTTATAAACAAAATATGGGGAAGCTCTCTTTTATTTTTTTTCTAATCAATATTGTTTTGGACTGGCGTAATGGCTTGCTTGTTACACGGGGACGTTGATCGTATTGCCATTTCTTAAAAAAAAATTACTTGTACGTTATAGGGGGATTTTTTTTACCATAATGCCACGGTGGCAACAGGTTTTAATTGCCACATGGTAGAACCAGAGAAACTCGCTGCCACTAGCAGTGAGTATATGGTCAAATCAGTCAACTCATTTTTAGAAGACTATAACTTTTGTCTTGAGTGTTTGAATAAGGTATTTTTTTTATTTCACGTAACTTTTTAAGATCTATGTGTTAGCAAATAATGAGTCACGATTATTTGTTAGTATTGGAAAGTGAAAATAAGAAAAAAAAATTAAGTAAAGTCATTCACAAAGATAAAATGTGTCAAACAGGGCACAAGAAATAAAAAAAATGGAAAATCTTTTGACTCAATCCCCTGCGGGTATTTGACAACGCGTAAATCTCAAAAAGTTACCTAGAATCGGAAAAAATCACCTGATTCGGACACCCTAACCAAAAGTTAAGGCCTTCCAAAGTTTTACGATAAAACTTTCAAAATTTTGTGCCACCTGTCATCACCGTGTGAGTCTAGCTGCCACTGACAATAAGTTTCAGACTGCCTGACATGTTTACCTGGTGCAGAGAAAAGTCTGACTTGTTTGGCCACTAATAGTGAGTTTGGTAGCCTAAGGTTTCTTGCCATATGGCATTTGAAATCCACTACCATTGATAGCGGGCTTGACACAGTGTCATTTTGGTAAAAAAAATTTGCCCCCCATAACATACCAACAATTTTTTATTAAAAAAAAATGGCAATGTAATCAATGTCCCTGTCACGCTTGACACAGTGAGTTGTTTGTGAGAAAAAGAGAAACCCACTTTGTGTGATCATTTTAAGATTTGGGCAAGGAGGAGGAGTTATCTGTTGTAGGGAGCTTGGATTACCATCAACTACTTGTGTTGAAGCTTCTAGGTAAGGAGACATAAACATTTCCTCTTGTTCTATGAAAATACCATGATCTAGGTTAAGGAAAATTAAGGTTTTGATAAAAGGAAGGTTGAAGTGTGAACTCATATGTAGAAATGTATGCTAGGGTGTTGAGGGAGTGGTATTTGGTTGTATATTGGTATAAAATGGAGCCCATTTCATGTTGGTTACTGATTTTGCATAATGACACGAAATATTCGGATATCGATATCCAAATATGATATCTGGATATGCCCCCGAGGAATATCTGGATATTACCCTGTTTTTGAGAGAAATAATATTTTTTCAGGCAGAATCGACCCAATATTGTTAAAAGGGCTTAATGGCATTAATTAGAGTCACCCTATTATGAATTTAAGTCTCCACTTAATTATATGTTGCTTTTGGTTGTAGAGTGGAACCAAGTAGACTAGTGGAGTGAGGGCAAGAACCAGATCGAGGAATGGAGCTTGACATTGGTTCTTGATTGGTTGAGGATAAGGTAAGTTTCCTCCTTGTATCATTGTAGAGATGATGATTGTTGCTTAATGCTTGTTGTATGATGTATGTATTACTCATACTTTCACCTTTGAAATAGGTGTTATTAGTAGAGACTGAATAGTGGTAATATTCAAGTTATGGACTCTACTTGGGCTTGAAGCCGATTTTTGTCGGAAGCTACTAGAGGTAATATTTCGGTCCTTAGGGTTAATCCCCTTTCTGTTCCACCAAATTCCGAGGGAGGGTGGTTTATATGTATAGTATGTGACGTTTATTAGAAAATGGTTTTATGATATAATGCATTTCTATGTATGTGTGCTTGTGTGCCACACAAGATAATGGTTCCTTGTGTGTAGCATGGGATGATGGTTCCCTATGCATAATGCAAGATGATGGTTCCTTGTATTAGTATGTTGCAAAATGATGATTTCTTGTGTAATTCATACATTTTAGGTTCTCTGGCCAGTAGAATTTATTTTGCATACATGCATGATATACATGTGATGATGCTTTATGATGATTTTTGCTGTTATATATATATATATATATATATATGGGCTTAACATTTCTGCATCAGCCGTAGATAGTGTTATCTACAGCTGACACAGAAAAGTGGACCCCACGGCTTTTAAAAAAAAAAAAAGTCAGGATTCGTTGCCGTATCCTAGGATTCGGACGTGGATCCTTGCTTGCTGTAGGTACAGCAGCTGCAGAAATCATTTTGTCTATATATATATATATATAGAGAGCTTTACTTCTCTCATATAATATGAGAGAAGTTATCTTCTGTTGTGAGATAAATAAAGTGGGGTCCACCAATTTTTGAAAAAAGAAAAAAGAAGAAAAAGAAAGACACATCTTTTTATGTGAGTGTAACATGAGAGATGAATCTCATGTAACATTAGAGTATAATTTCCCATATATATATATATATATATATATATATATATATATATGAGGTAGGATCCTTTGACACCGGTGTCAAATTTTAAATTTGACATCTCATCTGAGAACCGTTAGATTCAAAAAGATCAATGGTGTCACATGCTTACAAATCAGAGTCGTTCATCTTTTTTGATCTAATAAGGTGTCAAACTTCAAATTTGACACCGGTGTCAAATGATCCTACCTCTATATATATATATATATATATATATATATATATATATATATATATATATATATATATATATAGATATATATATATATATATATACCTTAAGTGAATTTAGGGATGGAGGAATCTTTCAAGGACTCCTAGTTTACTGAGATGGTTAATCTCATCCCGTTTGGGGATATATTTCAGGTAAACAGACTGATGGTGTTGAGGCATTGTAAGAACCTTCACCGTTAATTAAGAAATTTAATTAAATAATTATGAGATAATTTCATAATTGACCTTTATAATTATGAGAAGGCTTAAATAATTATAGAAAGTAATTAATAATGCTGAAAGTCGCTTTTCTGACGAAAAGTGCAAATACCGGTTCTGCTCACGGTATAAATGCTACCGATGAAATATCCCAGAAAATTATAATAAGTGCATGAATATTCTTAGAATAATATATAGGACTGTGACTTCAAGTTTGAAGTCAAAATAATAAGAACTGGTGTCAGAACTGATACTGGTTAAGTAAAAGCGCGTAGCGGAAAAGTACTGCGAAAAATAAAGTAAAAATATGACAAATCTTAGAAAAATGGCTAGGTTCAGAATCTTAAGTTTGGGATTAAAATGCTAAGCGTAGCTATTAGTGTTAATACAGTGTGCTTAAAACTTAAATAACTATAATTGCTAAGTGGCACATGATCCTAGGTCATTTGTGAGCTCTTTCTATGTGAGAATTCTGGACTCTTGGCTGCTGAGTCTCTTCTTCACCATTTCTTGACCTCCTTCTCCATAGAAACTCCAAAGTGATCACCTTTGATCATTGTTTCTTCACAAAACACCATATCTTGGGGTGTGTTAGCATTTGGTGGTTTAAAGGTGTGTCATTTCTGAGTTATAGCCTCTGTGTTGGTGAGGTGTGGGGGCTGAGTTAGTGAGTTGGGTTGTGGGAGCCTTGGTCATGTCATTTTGAGCTTCAAGGTGCGACCTTTGAAGAGAAAGAACCATTGTGGTGTGCCATTTTCGTGCAGCTTCAAACTCAGAATCTTTGGAGCTGATTGGTGAGCTCCAAGAGCATTCCTTTTCTATTTTGAAGTCTTGGGTAAGTTGTTGAACCTTGATCATGAGTTTTTCTTGTTTAAAGGTTGTGTCTTGACATGTAATGAGTTCAACAAGTAACCAACCTGTAAATGAACCTCAAAGTGAATAAAAATGCATGCTTGGACGTTTTAATGGGTTAAAAGTTGAACCTTTGGAGTGATATCTCGCGAAATACAGAAACTGCATTCTGTCACGAAATATCCGGATATTGATATCCGGATATGGGACTTGTGATATCCGGATATGGATATCCGGATATGTCCCCGACATATATCCGGATATTCTGGGAATTTCAAGGCAGTAGTTGTATTGTTCATACAGAATGACATTTTGGGTTTGTGGACCCATGATTGGTTAATGTGGACTTCTGTAGTAATTAATCTAAGTCAGAATCAAAGTGATTAAGGGCTTAAGGCTTTGTTAGAAGCCTAAAGACACGAAACGTAAAAGGAAAGTGTGTTCTTTATGTCATATGCTTTTAGAATATTATTGTTAATATGATTGTTGGTCCAAACAGATTGTGATTGTGCTGTTTGTGGACTTTGAGCGGGTGTGGACCATGGATTGGATTGATTGCTTAAAGGTAAGCTTTCGTGTCCTCGGTTTAGCCATTGTTGGTTCCACCATACCCCATAGGGGAATGGTTTATATGCATGATGTGTTTTCATGCTTTGATAATTTAAATGCTTGTGAGCTGTTAAGTGCAAGGGCCTTATAATATGTATGTGTTGTTCCACTTAGACGGTAAGCCTGAGTATGTGGCGTCATACAATACGGTGATCCTGTGGGTGGGTGCAAGTGGCGTCTTGCACTAATGTGGATAATAGACGTATATAAATCCTGCATTTCTCTGGCCAGTAGAATAGTATTGACACACATGACATGATTATCTATTGCATTGCACTGATTTTGGAACTGATATTGTATATTTCTTTTAGAACTTATATTGTACATGTAAGTGAGTTTGGGGTGGAGAAATCCTTGAGGACCCCTTGCCTTACTGAGATTTCTGTTTAGAGATCTCACCCCACGTTTGGGGCACATTTTCAGGTTCAGGTAACTTGGGGGTTGAAACCTCGGGCGACAGGAGGCCGGAGCTGAGTTGACTGTTGTCTATCTGCTTTTATGATGATATGCATGGATGCTGATTTGTTTTACATTTTATGGCCATTGTTGTTTGAGCTGAGACTCTGTTGGGCTTTGTTGCCTTATTTGGTGAGCATGGGGATTGTCCATGCTACATTGATGTTAGTATGTTTGTAGTTGAGTTGTATAAACTACCAGGATGTTGTCCGGTCTACGTGTTGTAGTTCCGTGACTAGAGACACATTGGTTATATATGCAATGAGGTATTTCAGTTAGTTATTTTATTGCAATTTACATACAGGCGATGTTTTGAAAATGATTAAGTAATCAAGTTGGTAATTGGTAATGACGTCATAATTGAAAAGAAAAAGTTATTTTGCAATTTTTTATTAAGCGTAGCTTAATACGATGACATGATAACAAACCGGGTATACACGGGGTGTTACAGACATCACATGGCAAAAGACCAAGATAGAGATAATGCATTTAACATGAGACTTGATTGTTAGTACGCCATTGATGACATGATAGTAGATTGACTTTTGATATGTATATTATATGACATTCTTTCAGAAAGCATATGAGATGTCTATGCCATGCTTGATAGTCTATGCATTTTTTTAGTGATGTATGTTTAGGTCGATGTTACTTACCTAATTACATTCTTTTGTTTAAATGATGTAATCATGTAAGCAATGTTATGGACATTATTTTGAGATAGGATATGTATGTTATAGCCTATGCAATGTATTGTTAGGCAATATTATTTATGCATGTATGTATCCCTTGACATGATACCTTGTGTGACGAGGAAAGTATGAAACAGGGCGTTTCTTGATGAAATGCTTGTAATGCTCATAGAGAATGAATGAAGTAAATATAGAAGGCTTAAATACACACCAATGGAATTGTGGTGCCATGGAAAAATGACAAAAGAAGTTATGATATCGAGTAATAAAAAGGTTGATATTGTTTAACAAAAAAAAAAAAGGTTGATATTAGGAATTGCAATACATAAAAAAAAAAAAGTTATTCATGAATTCATATTAAAACTAATTGTGAATTATCTGGTAAGTTTTTGCGTTTAATTATTTAAACTTATTGCGCTTAATGTCATATATATGTTAATATATCGGGTGCACACGAGATAATAGAGAAGACATTTCTTTTAATAGTTCCAATACTGAAAATATTTTTTTTTGAATTCAGATTTTCTATTTCTGTTGAAAAACAAAGAAAAGAATTTAACATTTTGACTTGATTAAAAATTAAAAAGATACATAACTGTTGTATACCATGTGTAATCATGTAAGTCTTGCTCCAGTCCAAAACTCCAAATTGAAACTATTTTGCTTTAGACACAAGAGACCAAAACATTTTTCAACGGATTCAAATCCCCTTTTCCTAAATTTATGCATTAGCTGGCAACTCAAAATTGACCTAACAAACTACGCGCCTCAGTAAAAACCATACTGGTCCGTAGGGGTATCAACGAGTCGAGTTGAGTTTTGATCTTAAAAGATTAAGTTTGTATTTAAATATGTTAGCATGATCAAATTTGTTACCTGTTATAAATATAATTATCGGCTTGTGGCCTGACTTATTTACAAAAAGATAAAAGTCTGATTTAGCCTGTTTAAAAAAAAACAAGAAAAATTTATCTAAATAGAATATACAATCAACAACTAATTCCATAAATATTCATAAATTCAATATATATCCAAACAACATAATATAGAACAAAATCATTCAAAAAGTCTGTTTAACCAATAAAATTAGTGAAATGAATTGAGGAGAAAGAGAGAGCTATTACAAGTAGTATAAAAAATAATATACTAGGTCTGCCTGAGAGATTCTAAGGCCGAGCTTTTAAATTGGAGCCTGAAGCCTTTTTATTAAACGAGCTTTCATACAAGTTTAAGTGTCAACAACCAAATTTAGACATGTAAGCTCAGACCTCTACTAGCCGAGTCGAAGGCTCCTGATTCGTTTAACACCTCGATGTGAACTTAACCTAGCTTTCGAAAAATATCAATAAAATATAAAAAAGAGCTATATATCTAAAAATCGAATCGAAAAACGAGCAAGAGTTTTCACAAATCAACATGGCTTTCAAATTTTTTTCAAATACGAGATAAAATGATTTGTGTATTTATCTTTTAGGTTTTATAAGAGTTATGTGGTAGGAAAAATGATTCTGGTATGTTATAGAGATTTGTTTTGCGTGCGGTAGTTTTTTTTTCTTCTTTAAAACATGTGGGTCCCACAAAATATTGTGTGTGTAGAAAAATTGTTGTGGTCATATTAAATGATAGATGTAAATCCCTTACCTTTTTCACAGTTTTCAAACGAGAATTGTGTGGAAATGCACTTTACATGCAGAGCATTGAATAAAAATCAAATATAAAAGTTCAAATTACTGCAAAAGAAAAAGTCAGAGATCCGAAGAAGAATGAATTACAAATCGAAAAGGAAGAAGTGGAAAAAAAAACTCATCGGTTCGAATAGGATTGCCCGTGGAGAATACATGTCATTTATTAAAAAAAAAAATTAAAAAGAAATAGGTGACTCTAAAGTCTAAACTCCATATTTCATGTTGTTATTGATCATATATGGAATGTGATTTTTTTTTTTATTTTTTTTTGGTACATTATGGAATGTGATTTTTAACAAGTTCTCGTTTGACCCAGCCAAAAGTTAACCAAATAGGATCAATGAGAATTATTTTATTAATGGGGATGGTCGTCGCAACCGTCCTAGCAACAATAATTTATTTATTATTTTTATTTTTTAAATATGAAAAATAAAGACCAATAAAAATTGTGCATCTTGTGATGCAATTTGATTGGCCCATTTCCATTAAAAATAATGAAAAGAAATTTTTCATTCTCTTTATTATAAAAAAATTATTCTCTCACTTTCATTTACTTGAAATACTACATAATTAATATATTAATATAATTATTAATTATGAAGGTAATAATTATCCATCAATATTTATAATTAATTAATTATTAATGGAAATTTTGTAATAATATATTAATAGATATTTAGTGTAATGGATTTATATCAATTTTCGTATTTTTTTGTGAAGCATGAGTGGAGTTGTGTATATCCATTAATAAAAATGTTCTGTAAATCATTAATTGATTTACATAAAAAATGTAATCAATTAATTGATAAATCTATATATGAAAATTGATTATAAACTAAATACTTATTAATATATTCATACATAAATTTTTCATTAATGATTAATTAGTTATTAATATTGATTATAGACTAAAGAAAATGGGTTAAGAATGATTTCATGTATTGGGATTTTTAGGTTTTCTTTTTTCAGGGACGAAATTAAAAATTAGCATCAGGTATAAAAACCGTAAGCCAAACACAAGCAAGCATCTGGCAATTTTGTCACAAGCATTTGGTAATTTCCCCAACACAAGTCGTAATTTGTTAACCACGTATGAGTTATGACTGTAGATTATAATGTTATCACGGTGGTAGACGATAAGGAATGATTTGGTAATTTTTATTTCTTTTATAAGGATCAAATTAATTTTTTTTTATATAGAAACTATAATAAAAATCATCGTTACAAATTGGAATTAAAGTACCGTAAAGGATGTCTTGCATGAAAACGAATAGACAAAGAACAATAAAAGGTGACCTGAAAAATATGCTACCCAACTTAAGACATGCCCATAGACGAAACTGTCAAACCAAGGAAGAAACAAAGAGAGATAATACTTGCATTTTTGTTGAATTTTTACAACAAAGAGTATTATAAATAGCAGTGTTTTAAAACTTTGTCTGATTATTGACTTGGTCGAAGTACAGAGTTATTGAGTCATTGGTTCAATAATCCTGAAATAAATTAAAATTATAAAAACACCATGATTTCTGCCTCAAACAACGTCGTATTGGACTTATTGCAAATAACATATTTGCAGTGACGGCAAAAAAAACGAATCCTATAAGAAAATTATCAATGGGCTTCAAACTATAAATTGGTTCTCAATGATGACAAATATTATATAATTCTAACTCTAGATCATACCTTAATATTGGATTAAAATTGCAATGTAAGCTAAATGCACCTTTAATGCCTTCACATAACACAGATAAACTAAATCATAATAACAAATGATAGACATGAAATATACACTAAGGAGAAATTGTCCAACGTTGAAATGAGACCATTAGTGTTTATTCTAACTTAACTTCTTGAGATCATTTTAAGATGCAACTAAATTACACAAAAGGACTATACTAATCAAAAATACCTTGTTATTTTCACCTTACCTTCTAATCATATTTACCCCAAAATATGAGCATGATTTAATTCAAGAATTCTTAGCAACTAAAAAAAAAAGTTTTACCAAAAAAGAGAAGGTCAACTAGTCTAAACCAGGTCATTAAATCGTCGGGTCAACTGGTTTAAATCGAGCTGACTAACTGTAGAACTGATCTAAATGATCGCTCAAACTGAAATATCTACTAAATCATTGATACCCAAGTCGACCCAATCGGTCTAAACCTTTCAAACTGAGTTCTTTGGATATATATAGTTTATTCATTCATCACTGTCACATATTTTACATAACAAAAAAGGTTCTTTGGATATGACATACTTTATTCATTCATCACTATCACATATTTTACATAACAAATTGGATATCACATACTTTATTCATTGATCACTGTCACATATTTAGTATGATATATAATTGTCATGGCTTTTTGACACTTTTGTCTTTCATTAATTAATTAATAATTATTTTGCCCTTTATTCAAAATTATCTACCAATATGTCCCTCTTTAATCGATTAAATTGAAGATTTAATCGATTAAATGGTCAAAACTGGAAAAAATGATTGACTTGAAGATTTAATCGATTAAATCTCCCTCTTAATTGATTAAATCAGACTTCTCCAACGACGGCTAAGGGTGCATGTTAAATCTTTAATCGATTAAATTGGGAGATTTAATCGATTAAATCTCGAGTCAACCATTTAATCAATTAAATATTCAAGTTAATCGATTAAAGAGGGACAAATTGGTAGATGGTTTACAATAAGGGGCAAAATGATTATTAATTAATTAATGAGGGACAAAAAGGTAAAAGCCTAATTATCATACTAAATAATGTTAGTAAAATAAAATAGTTTATTTTTATTATTTCAACATGTGTAAATGACATGTTAACAAAGTCTTTATTTTACTAAGAAAATGTCGTTTTTTCAAAATAGTAATATTAAATCAGGACTATACAAAACAAATGTTTAATACCACAACTAACTTCTGCACCAAAAATTATTTATAAATGAGGAGTTGTACTTTTACATAGAGATTTTTATTACATTATTTTTAACTCACTGAAAAATAATAAAATTTAATTCTAATGTATCAAAAAAAAAAAAATCTAATTCTAAATCACGGCTTGACATGCACGACACAAAGGAATTTCAAATCACTACCGTTGATTTTGCACGTACCCCACGAAAATCCCATCTGAGCCGTCAGATCCGAATTTCAACGACCAACATGTCTTACGTGGCAATTTAACTGTATTTAAAATCCGCATTTGAAGTCCGAACTATAAATTATCTTAAATAATCCCAAAGTCACTAAGTTACTGTCAGTGGAAGGAGGAGAATGATACCCGCAAAGATTAAGCTCTGAATCTGTGAGTTTCTACTCTTTGATTTCTCCTCTACGCATCGTTTTATGTTGAAAAGTTTGCATCTTTATATTTTCTGGAGTCAATTGTTGTCTGGGGTGGGGTGATTGAGGTGAGGAATTTTTAGGGCTTTGAATTGAAAGAGAAAACAAAAAACAAAATAATTGGGACTTTCTTTACTCTAATTTGATTCTGTGGATTAAGTTTGACATTGAAGGTTGTCCCAGGGTGTAATTAAGAAAAATTCTTATATTTTTTTTGTTAGTTTCTGTCCATGGCTGTGCTGTGATGTTGAGAATTTTGTTTGGAGTTGCATGAATAGGGTTACCCTTTACATGGGTGTGCTGGAAGTTTTTGATTTTCTCTGGAACTAATGCAAAATGAATATTCACAGTTGAAATTTATTTTTTCTGTTTAATTATTCCTCCTTTTTAGCTGGATAGTGCTGTTTATCATGTTGACTTTTTTTCCCCCCTTATCAACTGCATTTCTTTGTTGGTTTCGTGATGCGGGTCAATTTTCATGCTTTTATTGCAATTGATTGTCATGGGATAAATAAATTCAGTTACTTTTTATTATTATTATTATTTTTGGTGCAATAACCGAAAGATATAATTTGGCTCACTGTGGTTCGATTTTAAAATTGTTGCCTGATTGATATGTCCTTCCATTATAGCCAAAAGGAATATTTTTACATGTGATGCTAGGGTTAAAAATACTGCTGGTTATGGAATCTTAACAAGTTTCTTTCTTTCTTTCTTTCTTTCTTTTTAATGTTTTCCCCTCCTTTCTTTGCACATTGCTGTTTGACGTAGTTATACACCATGATTTTTTTTATCTCCAGGTAGCTTCAGTTGTCCTATTTAATAGTGTAGTGGAGAGAGTGCTTATGAAGGAGTAATTTTGTATATTTACTGTAAATAATATCAGTATGGGTCAAGAATCAGTGAATGAGGTTTCTAAGAGTGATTCAAATGGCGAGATCTTGCCGGAGAAAACTTTGGATGAAGTTATTGAGAAGAAGGTCTTGGAAAATGATGGAAGAAAAGTCTTGGAGAATAATGGAGTCAAAGAGTTGAAAGAAAATAATGTAAAGGAAATTAAAGAAGATAAGAAATCTGACGGTGTGGAAGAGGTAGAACAGGATAAGGGAGTTGGTTTTGTGGAAGAAGTCAATGAGGATAAGAAAGATGATGGGGTAGAAGAAGTCAAAGAGGACAAGAAAGATGATGGGGTTGAAGTAGTAAAAGAGGATAAGACAGATGATGGGGTGAAAGAAGTAAAAGCGGATAAGAAAGATGATGGGGTGGAAGATATAAAAGAGGATAAGAAAGGTGATGAGGTGGAAGAAGTAAAGGAGGATGAGGAAGTTGATGGTGTGGAAGAAGTAAAGGAGAATATGGAAGTTGATAGTGTGAAAGAAGTAGAAGAGGATGAGAAAGATGATGGATCTGAGAATAAGAAAATGGATGAAGGTGCTGAGGTTAAGGAAACTATGGCTGATAAAGAAGAAAATGAAAAAGAAGAAGCCGAGAAATCGGAAGTTGCTGCTATGGAAGTAGAGGGTAGCATTAAAGAGGGGGAGGAGAACAATGAAAAGGAGAAAATTGAAGCAGAGATGGAGGAGGATGAGAATAATATTGCTAAGTCAAAAGAAGAGAAGGTAGGAGATAGTAAGGATGAGAAAGGATCAAAGAAACGTGGAAGAGGGAAGATCAATGGGGAGAAAGTGAAAGAGAAAAGGAAGTTAGTGAAGGAGATTGAGCCTAGGACTCCTATTATTGATCGTCCTGTACGAGAAAGGAAATCAGTTGAGAGGTTGGTAGCATCAATCGAGAAAGATGCGACCAAAGAATTTCACATTGAAAAGGTATTCATTTTTAGTTTCCCATTTGAAATATTTAGCCTTAATTATGCATTTTATTATAACTTAATTTGTTTAAAGTTTCCCCTTCAAATTGCAGGGTCGTGGTACACCTTTAAAAGATATACCCAATGGTATGCTGCTTTCCTTTGTTTGAATTCTTCATCAATAATGTTTTATTAGTTCTCTTCTATATATACTGTAGCCTGCAGAATTTAATCTAGAGCATAATAATGTCCTTGCACAAGCATTCCACACTCTTCCTGGGTTTATGACAAAATCTTGATGTAAAGGTGTAAGAATTGAAAGTAAAAGAATATCACGCAAGAAATACTTGGTCAGATAAATATTATTTCTGTAATTTTCATATTATGTTTACGAATGTGGCTTTTGTAGAGATGGTCTATTGAAGATTTTGAAATTATAGCTGTATCATGACCCTTCAATGATTATGTGAGCCAAGGCTATATGTGTATCTTTTCCCCAAATATCAACCCGTTCACACCCTGCTGTTTGTCACAAGTTGATGATTCTGGCTTATTATATAAGCCGTTACCATGATTATGATATTGGAAAGTCCATTAGTTTGCGCTGATTTAATTGTCTCGTTAACTAACTGTATGATTCCTCGTATAAAATGCTTTATGCCTGTGTCCTTTTTTATTTATTTATTTCGATATGTTATGCTCTGGACGCATGTTTCGGCTTCTTCATAAATCTAATTAACTTTATGACTCTTGCATTTTCTTCTTTAGTGGCATTTAAATTATCTCGAAGGAAGATTGATGATACTTTCAAATTGCTCCATACAATCCTCTTTGGACGGAGAGGGAAGGTATGTCCTACGTCATTAACTATCTGTGTTTTCCAGTTTCAATTGTTTTAGACTACCCATATTGAGTTTCTTTATTTTTTTGTATTATGCCACTTCTATAGTTCAGGATATAGGATAGCGAGCCAGATTGTTAAAAAAGTTAAACACTTGAACTTGCCCGGGATGTTTGGGATTGTAGAATTGACAATTCACACTTGTGTTATTATGCTTCCTTGTGACTCCTTTTTTACTCTTTTGCAGGCAGTTCAGATCAAAAGTAATATATCAAGGTTTTCTGGTTTTGTGTGGCATGACAATGAGGTAATTTATTACCTCAAATAAAGTAAAAAATAAAATGAATCAATACTCGTCGCATGCAACTATGTCATTTGTAACAATTGTTGGGTTTCGTTGATTTGTTTGTTATCATTTCTTTTACCGACTTCTTGCTTTTCTGCTTGAAGTCCTCGTCTGCCAAAGCTTCTAAAATCCAAATATTGTTACTGCAGGAAAAGCAAATGATTAAAGTAAAAGAAAAGTTTGACAAGTGTAATAAAGAGAAGTTACTGGAATTCTGCGATGTGCTTGACATAACACTTGCCAAGGCAACTGCAAGGAAGGTTTGTTGGTTTAGCATTGTTGATGCATTTGTTGTGGATGAAATCTTAATAAATTTACAGATAGGAATATACTAATTTTCACCATGCTGAGTGTGCAGAACAAAAGAAAGGATTTTATTGTGGGTGGATTTGATATTAATTATAGGTATCAATCATGGGTGATTCTGTAATTACGAGGTTGATTAATGGGTGATTGATTCTATAATTATGGGTGATGATTCCATAGTTAAGTGTGATTGATTCTGTATTTGTGTAGAATCTGTTATAAATAGGAGTGAACAGAAGGTCATTAAGCAGAATATTGAGTGGTCAAAAATTGGGAGAGATCAGGTGTGTCTAAATGCGAGGTTCTGCTGTATTTTGTCATTATTTTATCTTATTTTGAGTTATTTGATACATTGTACTTGGGATTTATCCCTATTTCGATATACCAAAATTTCTGGTTCCTGTCAGTGTGGTTTTTATGCCAAAAACCTTTTTGTGAAAATTATTTAGTACCCTTTTGACGGGTATTTGTTTTAGCTTTTTTTCTCCTTAGAAGTTTAGCCAAACATATTTTTGTAATGGCTCTAAAATCATAAACAAAGCTTTTCTCCTTTAATGAACATATAAAAAAGCTAGAAGCTCAGGTGGGTTTTTTAAGATGTATATCAACTTTTTAGAAAAAGCTAGAAGTTACTTTACCAAACAACTTATTTTTAGCTTGAGCTTTAATATAACTTTTAAACTAAATTTTTTACATAATCACCAAAGATCTTTTAGCTTGATTTTTTAAGCTTACTTTTAACTTTGGATTAAACATAGTTTTTAGCTTAAAAAAAAGGCATGCCAAACAGGCTCTTAATTCCTTTTCAAAATCTGAACCTTTTTACTTTATGTCTTGTGAACATGAGAATGGTAATCCTACATGTTCCTGCTTTAGTATGTGCATGCCTCAAGACAATCTTCACTGCTGTTGATAATAATCATAATGCACTTCATATATGTTGATGCCAGTAAAGGGAAGCCTTTTGATTGATATTGATCTATTGTTGCTAATAAACTTCCACGTATGCAGGAAGAAATTGTTGCTAAGCTGATAGACTTTTTGGTTTCCCCTCATGCAACCACAGATGTGCTACTTGCAGAAAAAGAGAAGGTATACTTTATTTTCTAGTTTTTAAAATTTTCCACCTCATGATGTTATGGTAATTTCCTTTTACCAAGGAAACGATGTTATGGTAATTTCCTTTTACCAAGGGAACTATGTTTCTGGTGCAATATATTCATGTTATTTATGTTTTTCTTCATATCAGCCAAGTAAGGGAAACAAGCGCAAGCGTGTTGCAAAACGAGGTTCATCAAGATCTGGGACAACAACTTCAAGACGTTCTGCTAAGGTAGTATCTCATTCCCTTAACTGCAGGAATGTGCAGTGTGAAATGTGATTTAAGCAATGCACTATAATGTGTTGCTATCTCATAATATCATAAGTATATTTTGGAATAGTTTGAGTACCTCAGTGATATCTTAAGAATAGTTTTAAATTTTTTACTTTATTTTTTTTGTACATTTCATAATTTGTTTCCTTATTTAATTATGATATGACATATGAGTCTTCTATTAGTATAACTAAGGGTTAGTGCTTTGTCTTTTGTATTATCACCATATCACATTAAATCAATGTCAATTTCAATTTATCCAGTCTCTATTTTCTCTTTTCCATCTTTCTTTACCTAAATCCCTGTAATTTCAACATGGTATCAGAGTGATACCATTCTTTGTGACTTGTCCCATTACTATTTTGTAGTCAAGTTTCCTATAATACAGAGCTCCACTTTATTTCCATGATTACCCCCCCCCCCCTCTTTCCCCCTTCTGGCACACTCTTTGGTTCATCTTTGTTTAGGGCTGTTCTACTTGCCACTTCCACCATCTTCTTTGGAATCCTTAGATTGGCTCGCCCCTCTGCCATGTAGTCTTTTTGGTTTGGCAACCTTCTCTTTGTCAGTCCATTGTTGTGCTACCGTTCGATGACTTTTTTGGTAAGATCTCTTACCAGCGACCCTACCATATTTTTTCGCTTTCAAATTGGTTCTCTCCCAAATTCTCAGGCTAAATTACCTTAACATGCACTCAGATATACGTTTCTCTTTCGCTCTCCTCAGCTCGTCAAACTGCTATTAGTGTAGATCTGTCGTTTTCTGATTGTCAACTCCACCAGTTGTCCTTGCCATCGTCTTCAACAGCCTCCAACCATTCAACCCACCAAGCCACACCGCTACCAAAGCTTCCATGCACTGCCACAGCATGTCAAACCGTTGTTCTATTCTTCAGTCGGTAAGGGCACGTCCAGCCACTATTTCAGTTTCTGTTTGTGTCATTTGAATTGCCTCAATGTACTCTATCTAGATTTGGCTTCACCTCTAACCGAAACTGTTTAGGCAGCAGGTTGTTCAGACCCACCTTATATCAATTTTTTTAGATGCACTGTTCACATGTTACTTTCCATGCTGTTGTTTGTAATGTTGCTGATGCCAATCTCTTGGCTTCTCGTTTTGTTCTGGTGGTTTGTCGTCTCATTCTCATCATCGGTAGTTGTAGTCTTGTTGCTCAACGTCACTACCCTTTGAGTTCTTTTGTCTCCTAATTTACGCATCCTTTGTTTTAACAAAAAACTGGCTTAATAAATGACTAATTTCTCCTATTCAACAAAGTCATTTGTTAATCTTCCCATTACACAAATCTTCTATGGCCATCTTCCCATTACTCAAATCTTCTATGGCCATCGCAAACTCTCACTCTTCTAATTGGCTCTTTTCCAGTGCTGGCATAGCATTGAGTGGAAGAAAGTTGGAAGTGTTCTGGCCTCTGGCCGGGCCTTGGTCCTAGAAGCTGTCTGGTCCTAGGGCTTTGTCCCAATCATGGTCTAATCCTAACCTTTGTCCCAGACTCGATCTTGCCTCAACGTTTGTCCCAACTCCCAAATGTGGTCAAGCCCCCTACCTTTCTCGCGGACACTATCTAACCTCGGTATTCTCTGGGGCAGTCTGGACCTATTGTCTCTAAACCTAGACACTTTTGCACTGTTTCCATTTTCAAAATTTTCCAATGTTTGAAGCTTCCTAATGCTCTTCTTGATGAGCTTGTAGAGGTTTTAGTTCTCGTTGTGCATAATTATTTGCTAGGAAATTTCAATTGACAAGTACAAGGATTGCTCTCATTCCTACCCTTGCTAGTTAGGGTTTAACGGGAAGTGGGTTTTTAATCATTCTGGCGAAGCAAACATTCCAACCAACTTTTCATGTTGATGATTCTGAACCATCTTGTTGATTTGTCTTTTTAATAATGATAATCTATTTGACGCCTCTAGCATTCCTGAGTTGCCTTTCCAGCCATGTTTTGTGGAGCCCAAAATATATTGTTTGGTTATTTTTCCTTTTTAATGGGTTTTTCATTACATGCTTGAAGCTTCGTAAGCTTTAACTTGAGGGGGAGGGTTAGAATATATAGAGGATATCTCTTAATATCATGATTTTATCTTAGGAATAGTTTAGACATTTCTTTATACTTTTATGTTTTCTTTTATTAGTTAATTGTAATTAGGAGTCTTCTATTCCTATGAAAAAGGGTTAGCCTTGTCTTTTATATCATCATCATACCACATTAAATCAATATCATTTTTAGATTATTCATTCTCTATTTTCTCTTTTCCTTCTTTCTATACCTAAATACCCTACAATTTCAACAAAAGTTAATTCCTGCAACTCGTTACCATGGGTTGTTCTTTTGCAAGTTAATGACTAGTTATTCTCTTCCCATGATACCAATTGAGTATAGTTACATAATTTAGTTATAATGCTTTTTTATCAATTTGTTTGCATATTAGTGGTACGTTATTAATTTTCTTATCTTTGATATAATTTGTTAATTTTGATGATGAGCAGATCATAGCTTTTCCGCAGGTAGTAAATGAATACTGGACTGTAATTAGCTTATACGACTATTACCCTAGAAGCTATTAATATTAGAATTCTTATTATGTTAGGAGTCTTGTTAGGTTAGTCGTCATATTGGGCTAAGACACGGAGTGGGCTAGTGGTAAGAGGCTTGAGTAGTTTGCATAAGGTCTTAGGTTCAAATTTGTGTGACCATTGTACCCCCACAAAAGAAAATAGTTTCGTTGGTCTGGGCTTGTAGTAGTAGTACTGGTACTTGATATAAATATTAATAAATTGGTATCACATTTCATGTCAATCTAATCCCATATTATTCAAAATATAATATCAACTTAAGGCATTTGTGTAGCTTTAGTTTGTTTTTACTGGAGCTTCTCCTCAGTTATTTGGGTCTTCTCAACTTTTTGGCAAATAATTTTCAGAGTCGAAAGAAAAATGAAGATTCTTCTGTAGTGGAGAGAAAGAGTACAACTGACACAGAAGATGAGTCAGAGGAGGAAGAGAAAGATGAAGAACATGAGGAGGAAAATGAAAATGGTGTTCCTGACAAATCGGAGGATGAAATGCCAGAGAAATCTGAGAGTGAAGCTAAAAGTGAATCTGAGAGTGAATCTGAAGATATGAAAAAAATGAAAAAAACTTCTAAAACATCATCCACAAAGAAAGAATATGCTGCAAAAGGTAAAAATGAGAAAATTACAGTCACAAATAAATCTCGCTCACCACCAAAGAGAACACAGAAGAAATCATCATCTGCCGGCCCAAAGGTTGATGATTATAGTGATGGAAGTCCTAAGGTCTTTTCAAGGAAGAAGAAGAACGAAAAAGGAGGAAAACAGAAGTTAACTCCAACTAAGTCTACCTCCAAAGAGAAAACTGGTAGATATCCTGAGCTCTCCTTCCCTGCTGTCATTATTTCGATGAAAAAACTTCTGATTTTAATACTTCCTTGTTCCGGTCTAGTGAAAAACAATACTTTTTAGCTTAAATCAAGCATTCAGATGTGGTTACTTGTTAGTCAACATTATATTTTTCCTTTTCCATTAGCTTAAATGTAAATGCTTTTAATTGAAAAACTGATAGTGTTTTACGTATAATCAGCTTCATTCCATGTACTTTATAAGACATCTCTCTGTTGTATTTAGCAGAAAAGGTTGCTAAAGGAAAGGGCAAGAAGAAAGAGAAATTGAGCCCCAGTGATGATCAACTGCGTGATTCAATATGTGAAATTCTCAAAGAAGTTGACTTCAATACGGTAAGATGTTGGAATTAAAAATTTATGTAATTCAACGGTTAGTTAATTTTTAATATTTGATACATAGATAAGGCATTGCTAAACTATTTCTAAGCTTATCATTCTATTTCATAATATATCTTTCTTAAGTGACGTACTGTCAAAATCCTCCTTGACAGCTCCATAAAAAACTCTTAGGTTAAGATATCTTGGCCTTTTCTATGTCAGAATTAATAGAACAACCAAATTAAGATATTTATTTACCTTTCCACCAATTTATGTATGGATTGAGCATGACTCAGTAACATGTGGGTAATTGATGCTTTAGTTGGTGATGAACTCTCTTTAAATTAGTAATATGGATGATAGAACTTGTGTATTGTATCTAGTATCTTCTGAATATTTTTTGTTTTCCAAAATTGAAAGTCTTTTTCTCTTTTGCAGGCCACATTTACTGACATTCTGAAACAACTCGGTATTTACTATTCTTTTTCCCCCTCCATTACTAATCGCTATACTTTTTTCAATTTAAACCATGAGAGATGGTGCAACTTCTATGCCTTTTAAGAGCAAGTTCTTTGAATTTTCCAGTCATTGATGTTATCCTTGGACTTGAATGACATATTTCACCGTAGCTCTTTCCCTTGAATGATCTAGGATATTTAATTTTCATGATCTATAGATTGCTTTATGGTCTCATCATTTACACAAATATGAACATTGGAAATGAAGGAATTTTGCAATTCATGAAAATGAAAATAAGAACATGACTTGAAATAAAATTAGGTGCCTAACAAAATTGCTCATTATTTTTCAGCTAAACAATATGATATGGATCTCAACCCAAGAAAGGCATCTATAAAGATCATGATTCAGGAAGAGTTGACAAAACTAGCTGATGAAGCAGATGAAGAAGAAGATGGAGAAGAGGATGCTGAGAAAGACGAGACCCCATCTACTGGCCAGGAGGTTGTAGCCTGACTGAGGATTAGACATGACTGCTTGGAGATAGGTTTAGCAATGTATACTTTAACCCTTGTTGTTATGCTTTGTATGTACATTTTGCTGAGTAAAAGTTGCTGTAACTTATTCATAGCATCCATCCAGTCTGAACAGAACATACTAGGATTTGTCAAAATTTTGTGCAGGCTTTTGGTTGGCTGTGCCTGTATGCAGCTTTCTTGTGTACACATCAACAGAATTTGTAGGGTTTTACTATCCTTGAATATTACTGACCAATACTAGTAGTTTTTCAACAGTCTGTCTTGTTTAATAAAATATTTGGACCTATGAAATTGTCACCTTTTTGTGCATATTGATAACATGTACTGATGTTGATTGATCATTTTTTTTTATCTCTATATATTTTGTTGTTGTATCATTTATGTCAAGGCCATGCAACACCATTTGTAATCTGGTGTCACAAGGTGACTCGTTCACAGCAGTGTAGTGTAGCTGCAATACATGCAGTGCAGGAGCGTTGATCCCCATGTTTGTGTCTTGTGGTGGCACTAATTATTCCATCTTCGATGCTGTTACAATTTCAATGTTATCCCTAGATTTTGTAAGTTATGCCTTTCCCTTAGCATACCTAAATGGTACCCAAGGTCTTTTGAAAAGGAACTGTAAATTGTGAAGAACATACTCAAGGAATAATGTAAGTGGAGCAAGTCAAAAAGGTTCCTCCTAGTTAGAACCCTTCTCCACTGAGACTAGTGGAGCACCAAGAAAGTCTAATTATAGACATCTAAAGAAGCACTATCTAGATTTAGATCAAAATTTTAGGGGGTTTTTGTTAAAAAAAAAAAATCAAACCCCATCCAAAATTGTAATCAAACCGCTCGTGTACCATGCAAACCAATTTTTTACTTGCAAACATGATTCCAAGTTTTAACAAACGTGCACTCAGTCTGAGTTACTTTGAAAGAGTATATAGGTTAAAGTTATCAGATTTTTTTTCTTGTTCAAACAAGTCATTAGACTCGTGTTTGATACAGCCAAAAAAGTTGCTTTTAGAAAACTAAAGAGAGTGAAGAAGAGAGCATTAGAAATTAAAACAAAGTCCATAGGTCGGTGACCCACTTGGCAGCCCTAATAATGTTTAATAGTGTTGTTTTTGGCACCATTCAAGTTGCTTACATGCAAAGTCATTATGCATGTGACCACTGACTGTAACTAATGCCACCAATTTAAACACTCGAAGGCCCCAATTATTAATTAATTAATTAATATCTTTTTGAGCTCTTTGGGAGATTTTCTTCATTGTTTATTCAAGCTGTCGACCAATTGTTGATTCAGTTTAATGTACGAGGTTGGTATAATTAAGGGCAAAAACCTTATTTATTCAATCAACCCTGTTACAACTTAGTTAAAATAACCAATTCAATCTAATAGCTTAAACGGTTAAATAGATATTACATTAATAATTTTATATTATATTTTTTTGGAACGTGGAATATTTCAGACATTAGCATAGTTTTTAAATAGTTGATTGTGAACATTGAATATTTCAAAAGAAAAATGTTTGTTATACATTTTATATTTCTTTCACATTAAAAATAAGTGTCACAATCATGATATAAATATGGGTTTAATGTATCTTCAATCAATGGAGATAATCTATCTCCAATGAATTCAAAATAATGTCATTTTGAGATTGAATAAAAGATATTTTTATAATTTTAATTTATTTTAAGGTTATATTAATTTTTATCATTATAATTTTATAATTTTTCAACTCCAAAATAATATTTTTTTAGGCTTATTGAAGATAATTTTATCTTCAGTCACATAAGAAACATTAAATCCTATAAAAATATAATAAAAAATAAAACCAACGATAATAAAATCAAAGAAATGAATACAGGTGTACTAGGCTAAATGCATGTACTATATTGGATCTTACAAGAACAAGGCATTGGTATCCAAGTACGACCAATACTTCAAATCAACCTTTTTTTTTTCCAATTAAAGCAAACCCTCCATTCATCAAAGGAGTGGTACAAAGAGAAGCTTTCATGTCAAAATCAAGGCCACCATGAAGGGTAAGATTCTCAATTAATTGCCAACATTGTTTGGCAAGCAATGAAAGTTTGAGTCCCTCTTAAGTTCTTTTTATTTTAAAATTATGAATTCAACCAATCAATAGTTGTGAAAGAATAGTCAAGATAATTACATGAGTCTTGTTTGTGAGTATATAAAGGTAAGTTAATATATAAGGATGGATTTGAAAAAATAATTATTCAATAACAGCGTGAAAAGAAAAATGAGAAATGCAGGTATTTTTTTGGAAAAAAACATTAAGAAAAAGCTAAAAATTGTTTATTTAATTTATAAGAGATTTAAATGCAGTCAACCAGTACACATGTTTATATTTTGAAAGAAATAGGAGAGAGTCCAACTCAGACCCGAGCACGTGCCAGATACCAAAGCAACGGTCCAGATCATGGAGCACTCACCAATCAAAGGCTCCAAACGCGTCCGTACAAACCTACACTTATCGACTAACAACGGTTCACAAAACGCCACGTGGACAAGATAAAGCGTTATTAACCCTTCGGATCCAACGGACCCTGCTCATTACCTCCCAAACCGTCCTTTCCGTTCCGTTTCACCTATCCCCTCCACGCCGGAATCACCGTCACTCGCCGCCGGCGACCATATCCAATCCAAACCTTGCGACGACATCGAATTCTAGTTCTGCAGAAAATTGCACGATTCAGTGATTTCAGATTACGAGGAGTTTTTTCGACGGCGTTTTAATTTCCCGCGGAATCTCCGAGTCAAACCGATTCCTGTCGAGTTCGTGACTCGTCCGCGTTGGACTCGGATTCTCAACAATTCCCAATAGAATCCGAACATCCGACGGAAATCGCACCGAGCACTGAATTGCAGATTCTGAGGAGTTTCTGCTGCAAACAGTGCTTCAATTTCACGCGGAACCGAGTCAAACCTATTCGAGTTGAGTTCGTGACTCGTCCATGGCGGACTCTGATTTGAATTTTACAGTTAAGTGATATTTTTTAGCACTGACTTTCAGATTCAGAGGAATTTGTCGTTTCTCTCTGCAAAACAGCGCTTCAGTTTCACGCGGAACCGAGCCATTGGAAGGTCGTCAATGGCGGACTCGGACAACGATTCCGGCGGGGCGCAGAACGCCGGCGGAGCGAATGCTCATAGCAGAGAGATGTCGCTGCGGGAACAGGACCGATTCTTGCCGATAGCGAACGTGAGCAGGATCATGAAGAAGGCCCTGCCGGCGAACGCAAAGATCTCGAAGGACGCGAAGGAGACGGTGCAGGAGTGCGTGTCGGAGTTCATCAGCTTCGTCACCGGCGAGGCCTCCGACAAGTGCCAGCGGGAGAAGCGCAAGACCATCAACGGCGACGACCTTCTGTGGGCGATGACCACGCTCGGCTTCGAGGACTACGTCGATCCCCTCAAGGTCTACCTCCAGCGCTTCAGAGAGATGGAAGGGGAGAAGACCATGGTGGCGCGTGACAAGGACGCGCCTCTTGCTCCTGATGCTAACAACAGTCTTTTCGAGAGTGGTAGTTATGGTAGTGCTGGTGGTGGGTTCATGATGCATCAGGGACACGTGTACGGTTCTGGTGGGTTCCATCAAGTGGACATGACTGGTGGTAGTGGCGATGCTTTTATGGTTAAGGATGGGCCTGGTTATCATGGGCCTGGATCTAATGCAGGTAGGCCCAGATAGGTGTATGGTGTGACCGAGTTTTATTTATTATTCATAATCATAAAAAATGCAAGATTTGTAGTAGTGAGTAGTGAGTAGTGACTAGTTTGGGGATTTGTAATTTATTCTGATATCATTAGCGATTGACTGGCATTCAGAAAAGTAAGATTCACTCCTAAGCCCAACAATCTGTAACTTTTGACTGTTGTATCATAGAAATTGTGTTTCTTTGTATTGTACAACTTTACTATTTGAGCCACAAACGGTCTTTTTTTTTTTAATTTTTAATTTACAGGTTATGGAGTCCAATTAAATTCTTAGTTTCTGAGAAATGGTAAAAAATTTACTACTAGTGACAGTATTTTTTTATTTTTTTTTTGTGGCCATCTAAAGTCATCTTTGGTGGTACATTATCTTGAACAAAACACCAATGTAGAATTTTTCAGAGCTGGAATTAAGGAACGCATATGAAGAACGAGTGCCCAAGAACTTCTAACACTATGAAGAAACTTGTTGCATATAAATGAGGTTAGGGGTCACGGCAAATTGGATTGACTGATGCATTGGATATATACATCGCTTTGACGTTGGGCTTTATGTTGAGGGCTTCTTTCATTTTTTCCTCAGTGCCCTTTCTTATGTACCTTTGTGTATGTATCTAAACAGAATTCACTAGGTTATCTTTTAAATTTAAACCCTTCCCTTAAAAGACTAGATGGCGTTAGAGGCAAAATATGTATAACAAAATCAGTCAACCAGTAATGGGAACATTCAATCTCACTGGGAACACGGGAAACAGAATAATAACCGTAAGGTCATAGATAACCCCATCCTGGAGAACATTATGAACATATGAACGGTACTATAAAATACTTCAAATTAGTCAAGGCACTCAAATTAGCTTGTATTGAGGTAATTTGATTTCATTACTCATACAAATACACAATGATACGATTCCGACACAACAAAATTTTCATATTAACTAATATAAGCTCTCTATAAGCATGCTTTTCAACAGAAACCATCATACACAGGAAGCATAAACACAGCAGATATCGCAACTAGAAGCTTGAACCGACCCCTTCTCATTGGTTTCTAGAGCGAATTTGGTCCATATTTTGAAAGAAAAAGGAGGAAAAAAATAAACGAAAATAACAAATGGATTTTCTTTATAAACTATTTTGAAGAGTTGAAGAGAGAAGAATAAATAAGGGATTGCAATAACTGATCTCATTTCAATGGTTTCTAGAGTAAATTCAATCCTCACTTTGGAAGCCAAAATAAGGTAAGGAAAAGAAGTAAATGAATATAATAAATGGATTTATAAAAAATAACCAACATTTCTTTGAAGAGGGAAAAGTTAGGCATACTCTATTAAAAGACCAAGCATTCAAGACACAATATAGGGATACAACAGACATCAACACAATGAAGCCCTCCAATTTCAACTGTTGGATTTCATTTGACTAGTTATAAAGAAGAAAAGAACTGGAGATGGATTGGACCTTTATTGGAAAAGTAAATATCAATATATACAAGAAAACATGATATACAATTCTCCAGATTTGAATAATTACAGGGATTGAATGGTTAGCTCTCTACTTCGTACACAATATTTGCATGCTCAACCGCTACTAACAAAATGTTAGGGAGAAAACATCAAAAAAACAAAAGTGGGAAAAAAAAATGATACAACAGCGAGCCAATAAAAAACGGCACATTACCAACATCCTCTGCTAAATCCTAGTACATCATTCAAACAGTAAGTTCTAAACAGTCTGCCACATTTCAGACTTCAGGAAGTTAATCCCATTACATCAACATCGTTGGTTTAATCATGTGCTAATAACTAAAAACATAAATGCAAATCAAAAGCTAATAACTTCATAGCAGAAGTTCCACTTCTCAACGTAAGAAAATGATTGACATGACTTGAATCACCAATATCGAAGGCATTTGGTCCCCAAAGCAGCCCAGAGTTTGAATGAACAGTTTGCTTTCTCAAAACAATTGTTCCTACATAGCAGAAGCCCATACCAACAATAGTTGCAATTAAGAAGGAATGAACCTAAAGAAGAAATAGCAGGTATAATTCACATAAAAGGAAAAAAGAATACTATTATCGCAATTCAGTTAAACAGCACACTGGAAAATTTATAAGTTTTGTGGGTAAGAAAGGGAGTTGGAAAGAGAATATATATTACCCCCAGAAGCAAATAACACAATTTATCTTCGGACGACTGCAAACAAGAAGTTTTACACTATAGAAATGCATATAACTTCAGAATTCAACATCAACATCACCTTTATCCCAAACTAGCTGATAGTTGGGGTTTTGACATATGAATACAAATGAAAAGTACGAAGAAATCAAGGGAAAAAAAAGGATAAAAGAAAAAAATTTAAAAAAATATAAATAACACTAGAAATAAAAATATAGCAATAAAAAATTCAAAAGAAGAATAAAATACAATAAAGGAGGAGGGTTAGTGTTAAGTGTAGCAAGCCGGCAAAAAAGAAGAAGTTATATTTATGATTTGAATCCTTATGATATAACTTCAGAATTGCTTGGAAATATTGATGTTAGTATATCTACAAAATATTTTTATCTGAGTGAGAAAATGATACATAAAAGATTAGGATAATTGTGTTATTTCATTTTCAGGGATCTTATCTAGTTAGAAACCTATCTTATTCTCAGGGATTTTATCTTTAGTAAGTTATTTGTTCCATTAGTACTTTATCTTATTCCTAGTAAAAATTTGGGTTAATGCCTTGTCTTTTGTATCACATCATTGTCCACCATATCCATCTAAGAGAATATATAATTGGAAGTTTCCTTTCTTTATTTTCCTCCATTCCTACCTAAACCTTACAATTTCAACATGGTATCAAAGTGGTACCGTACTCTGTAACCTAAAACCATTAATTGTCCTCTGTCAAGTTCCAAGAAAAAGATAACTTTGGACTCCCAAGTTTGGTGTACATTGTTTCAACAATCAAAGCCTTTTCCCACAAGGCAGGCCCTGCTACATGGATCCATAATTATCAAACTCAGATTGCAGAAAGGAGTGGCTGACCCCAAAAATACTATAGCAGGATAGCAGATAGCAAAATGGCTGTTATATCGAAGAATTTAGATAAAAGTGGTCAATATGGGTGTGTTTCAGTGTCAATATGCCATGTTGTCCTTCATTTCAGCTTCCATTATGTGATTTGCATTTTTCTTCTTGGTTTGCCATTTCTTTAAGTGAATTTCTTGTTGACAGAATTGCCAAAGAAAGACAAAGGTGAAGGAAGAGAGAGGCAGGAATGAGAGATTGACTGGGAGAGAAAGAAGTGATTGAGAGAAGTAATATAATTTGAAATGTAACAGAATTTCAGATACGATAAACTACTCAAAAGATAACAGATAACTAATTTGAAATGTAGCTTTTGATAAGATAAACTGAACTATGATTAAGATAAACTAAACTAAAAAAAAAAAACCACTCCACGTTAAACCCCAACTAGCGAGGGTGGGGTGAGACAATCTTTGTACTCAGCCTTACCCCTGCATATATGCAATAATGCAAAGAGGCTGTTTTCCGGTTTGAACCCGTGACCTAGTTACAAAGGAATAGTTTTACCACTATTCCAGGCTCGCCCTCTTGTCGAGTAATATTCCTTTCCCCATTGAGAGATAAACTAAACTAAATAAGATAAATTATTTTATGATGTAACATTCCTTTCCCCATCGGGAGACTTGCCCTCAAGTCGAGTAATATCCAATGTTGGCTCACTTTCCCAACTAAAGTCCTTGTGCGCAAGGTCTTGCCATTGAATCAACTCTCATGATAACCCATTGGGTCAGAATAGCGAGCAACCTGTGAATGGATTAGGTGGATCCAGTTTGATAGTCATAGGCTATGAGTTGTCCTCCATGTCGCAAAGACCCTCCAAATATAAAAGGGACAAGCAGCTTTTGCATTGATGCCCGCAAACGAACTTCTTGTCACAGTGGAAGTATAGTCCTTTGTTGTGCCACGTCGATATCTCTTTGTCAGACATTTGATAGGATTAGGGTGTTGGAAGACATCACAGGTTGACGAGGGCAGTAGCTGAAATGACTAATTGCTAAGGTGAGGCTAGTTGAACAAAGACTCATATATGAGTGCCAACACAAATGCCATTCACAACAACCCCAATCATAATTTTCATTGCTGTGTTCATACCAGCCATAGTTTCAATTTTCAAGTTTTTTTTTTGGTCTCCTAAATTTTTTTGTTATTGGAAGCTTCCAAATGATTTTGGAGAAGTTTGAAAATTCTTGTGCTTGATTGCTTGCTAAGAAATTTCCATCACGCTTATGATCATTACAAACGTCTTGTAGAGTTTCTTTCATCCCTCTAGCATCTCCACCATCACTGAGTTGCTTTTACAGCCATGTTTTATGAAACTCGCTTTATATTTATGTTGTTTTCTTTTTAAATATTCATTCGTAACAAGCTAAAAGCTTAGTAAGCTTTAGCTTAAGGGGAAGTATTAGAATATCTACAATATGTTTTAGAGGGAGAACATAGTGAATAATATATTAGAATGGGTTATCTTATTATTAGGGATTTTATCTAATCTTTAGTAAGATATTTGTTCCCTTATTCAAATAGGATTAAAAGTCTAGTACTTAACCAAATTCCTTGTATAAATAGGGGATAGTTTGACCACCTTCCTTTCCTAAACACCATAATTTCAACATGGAAATCATTCAAGAATGGCCCTAACCTAAGCATATAATCCACCAATGTTTCTACACAAGTGTGACTTTAAAATATAAAACCATATTTCTTAACCCTTTTTCACATCCATGTCCAAAGATCATATTATAGCTTATGCATTTCTTAAGGGATCAACTTACGAAAACTATGTCTCAAACATGAGGAGGGATATTCTTACTACCAAAATTTTCTACTATCAACTCACTACCTATCTAATCACCATTGGATCAACATTTTCTCTTTTTTCAAAAACTTTTGAGCATTCTCTCTCTTTGATCCAATGATGATGAGATAAGTAGTGAGTTGGTAGTAGAAAATTTTGGTAGTAAGAATATCCTCCCTCCTCAAACATATACCTTAACAAAAGTATTCAAAAATATATTTCATGTAGGAGGTAATACACAATATTCTTGGGAAATTTAAATTTGAGGGAAAACAGGTTTACCAACTCCAGAAAGCTATGCAATTACAGATAATTAAAGCTTGAGTGTTTATATAATATATGCATACCACAAAATCATAATAATTTCTTCCACTAAAAACAAATGAAGCTCTTAATATATGGACCACTGATAAATACATCCATTCTCAATAGATTAAAAAATTGCAGATCTACCATCTACTCCTTATTAGAACATAATGTTTATACATCTACACTATCAACAGAAGGGGAAGTGGGAGCGGAAAAAACTGCAATGAAATGCCGGGCAAACTTGTTACCAGTTTGCACATAGTAGCTATGTAACCAGAATGGACTATTCGCATAGCTGACACCAGATTATAAACTCCTTTAGTTTGCTTAGTTAAAGAAAAAAGCTTACCAAAACTGTCAAGTGTTTAGCAGAAATGCAGATTTCCATTTCATTCATAAATCCATAGTCAAACAGCCACCTAGTCTTAACCAGATGACATAGTGGGTCTTTGGATGGGCTTTTTTTCAGCTAAAAAATCCCTTTAAGCTATTTTATGCTTTTGGATAGCAACCATTTAAAAAGCAGAATTTAAAAAAAAAAAAAAAAAAAAAAAAAAGCAGCCAAAAGTCAAATAATTTTTTAAAAAATCAATTTTATCCCAACCCCACTACCATCACATATCTTTTTTAGTAATTTTATATATAAAAAGTGGTTGTTAATTTTAACATCCAAACATAAAATAGGGTTATAAATAGAGCTTATTAACTTATTTAAAAGTACATTTTATGTATTCTATCCAAACATAGAATAGCTCTAACTTTAAAAAAAAATTAAATTCTAAAAAAAGAAAGCCATCAAAAGTCCTTTTTTTTAAAAGTCAATCCAAACGGGCTCATAATTGGCCATTAACAAATCAGGAAAGCTAATTACATTCACTCCATGACATCAATACCAGATGGAGGCAGGAAAGCAATACTACCTCATACTTGGGATGACATGCAATACAATACTAAGAAGAATGGAGGAGAAACTTGATCATAAGCCTTGTGCAAACTATGGAAATGTAAAAAAGATCCAAATGCTTTTGGTTGAGCTGGAGCAGAATTTTAGGCAAGCATAATTACAGAATACTAAAGTACAAAAGTACTACACATATGAACAAAAGAAATACTACAATGAAATTTTAACTTGACAATGGAAGAAGGTATCCTCCAAGATTCGACCACAAAGCCCAAAGGAAACAAAAAGTATGACCTCATAGAAAACCATGGAAAAAGAGAAAAAGGGACCACCACCCCTGCCCCAAAACCCTCTATAAAACCTCCACAAAACATCTAAAACAAAAGGAAAACAGAAAAAAGGCCACGCTTTGGCCTATCATGAGATAATTAGTTTATGTTGAAACCGGAGGCCTCTCTTCATCTAGTTCTTTCATTACGCCACTGAACTCTTTCTTTCTGTTTCAACTTAAATCGAATGTTTTACACTCACCGCAAGCAAAGAGGTTTCAAAGATACCAGGCAACCAAGTGAAAGTCTAGCTAGTTCAGTGGATATGATGGCTGCGCTCCAGCTCACTCAAGAATGGGACGGCAGTGGTCCACCCAGAAACTTCCGGTGGATGGCAAAGAACCCAAGCAAAAGATAGAGAGACCTACTCTCGAGGGACAGAATAACTTAAAGCTTCCGCCTAAATTCTCTCCCCACAGGGCAACTCCTACTTAAAAAAATTGCCCATTTATTTGATGAATTTTTCTACGAGACTCCAAAAAACTGATATTATAATAATACTCAAAAGTAACTATTATTTTTTATTGAACCATAAATTACATATTGACAGGCTTCTCATTTGCATCCTATAGTTTATTTCTAGGAAGCCTGAGCTTATAATTTTATGTTCACCTATGATTAATTATAAATAGGGCAGCCTAGTGATATTAAGCCCCCCCTATGAGGTGAGATAGGGAAGGGTGAAGGGTCTACAGTAGACAGTCTTACATTTGCAAGAGATTGATTACATGAGTCGAACCTATGACCTCCAGGTCATGACAACACCAACCGTTGAGCTTTATGATTAAATTATATATTACCAAATTTTGAAGACTTGATCCCAAGCATGCTGATTTGTCCCATAAGTCAGAAGTTATAATATTCTAAAGGCCACAGAAATCTACATGCTAAAAATTCTAAGTAACAGTGAACAGCAGTCTTCACAGTTAGTTGTCATCTGTGGTTAAAATTAAGTTTCAGCAAAGAATTAGTTCTGTATCAATGGAACAGCTCACCATCACAAGAGAGTAAAGCAGAAGCATTTAGTATTATCCATTAGAATAAGCATAGAAGGCAGCACGCAGGTATCACAAATCAAGAACAATAACATAACCAGAAAAAGAATTGAAGTCTTAAAACTAACCTTTTTCACAGGAGAAAGAAACCATGCTCCTAACAAGAAGCAACTAGAACAAGTGATTGAAATAAAACAGCTGCTCATCAACTTCTGGGCCAAAGGAGCAACAACGAGAGAATTCAAACAACCATGACAAATCCTGACTACTCAGTTAATGTTCATTCCTTCCTCAATGGAAAGTATTCAGAGAACAAATAAGCAGCATATATAGTTATTCCGAGGTAAGCCGCCTCCTCTTCCCATAATCAGCATCTCTTGGTCTTGAATGGCGTTCCTCCTCTTGTGATAATCGTGATTTACTGTGAGTCCTTGAAGACCTTCCCCTCTCCCACTCATCCTCGTGCTCTGCTTCGCGGTCTCTGTGCCTATGATGATCTGCATACCTGTCCCTGTCTTCCCTGTACCTGTCACGCTCACGGTCTCTATCCCGAGACTTTTCGCGGTCACGGTCACGAGATCGTTCACGATCATGATCTCGAGATCGTTCACGGCCCACTTCTCTATCATCTCGATGCCTTCTTTCTGACCATTCATGGTCATGGCCAATATCTTTTTCTCTAGGTGCCTCTCTCTCATATCCTTGATCTCTATCATCCCTATACCTTCGCTCCGAAGAACCAGACCAGTCCCTTTCCGATCCTCTATCTTTTTCCCTCATAGCATTAGGCCACCCAGCTCTATCATGGCTCACCTCACCATACTGATGATCTGATGCAGCTTCCTCCCCATAACTTGACTCTCCAGCCTTGCCACCACCATGCTCTTCACCAACCCATCCACCCATATTTGGATCCGACCACATTCCCATATTAGGACCGTCAATACCTGATGTTGGCATCATCCCCATACCATTCACAGGCATCCCTCTTCCAAAAAAGGCTGGATTAACATGAGGTGCAACTCCAGGCAAACCAACACCTGGAAATGAAGGCAAAATCCCAGAGAATGGAGGTGTCGGACCCCCAGGAAAGCCTCCATAGCCGCCCATTCTACCCATTGGACCACCAAATGCAGGGTCAAAACCCTGATTCATCATTGACTGATGATGCAACAAAGGCGGGGCAGCACCAATACCCTGTCCAAATCCATTTCCACCATTGCCCATAATACCTCTACCGCCCATCCCACCGCCCCTATTCCTCATTGGATTAACCGGCCCCCTATTCCCCATCCCAGGATTATTCCCTCGCCCCCAGCTACCTCTTCCATAACCTCTGTTTCCATCCCCACCTTGGTAGTTACCACCAGTCGCAACATTACTACCACCAGGCTTAGCTCCTGCATCAGCAGGCCCCCTCCTTCCCTGGGAAACTCCAGATTGGGTAACCTGTTGATTCCTAGATATCTGAGCCTCTCCCATTTTCTTAACAGTAAAAGGGGATGCATAAGCAACAACACACGGTCTCCCATTAAACTGATGCCCATTCATCCCTTCCTTACAAGCAGTTGCAGCAGAAGGTTCATAAAACTCAACCTGGCAGTACCCTTTCGATTTCCCACTAGCTTTCTCATCAAAAAACTTTACCTCCTTCACAGTCCCGTACTTACAAAGCTCAGCTTCCAGCTCAGCATCCGTAGTCCACCAGTGCAAATCACCGACAAATAATATAGTGCCACCACCAGCACCACCACCTGCAGCCACAGCAGCACCAACACCTGCACCGACACCAATTCCACCTCCACCTCCACCTCCTCCAGTATTAACACTACCAACAGCATTTACACTGTTCCCAACCCCATTTCCACCAGCCCTATTGAGATTCCCTCCTCCACCTCCACCTCCACCTCCACCACCACCACCTTGCCTAACCAAACCCTCGTTTCCAACACTCCCAATAACTTCACCATGCTGTTGCTGCCCAGTCCCCTGCACTCCAACATTATCATTTCCACCCTGCTCCTCAATCTCACTCAATTTCCCAGATTGATGCCCTAATTCAACCCTAATCCCCACTTTGACACCCACCTCATCCCCTCTAAACCCCTGATTCTGAACCCCATCAACTCTCCCAGGAACCCTCGATTCTACAACCCCGCCGGCGGTACCACTACCCTCACCGGCACCACTGTTGCCACCGACACCTGGTATAGAAATCCCACCGGGATCCTGAGTTGGCTGCGGCTTCTTGTCGTCAACTTCGTCATTTCGAAGCCCTAAATCGTCGTTCTTGCGCAAAGATTGAAGGAACCCTTCGCCAACATTGACATCGTTGTAAAGGTCCTCGTAATCGTCGTCTTCCTCGGCCAAGAAACCCTCGTCGGCAACAGCGGATATAGCTTCGTTACGGTGGAACTGATCCATGGGATCCCCACCCTCACCGTACCCTCCCTCGCCTTCATCCATTCTCGGGTTTCTTGCCCCCCACCTTCCCCTCTTCAAATTAGGGTTTGCAGAGAACAGTGAGATAAAAATGGAGTAGAAGCATATGAAGATAAAAACGCAGCGTAAAGAAGAGAGAGAGAGAGAGATTTCACAACTAATCTAATCAAACTCTGTATAAGCTGAGATTGCACGGTTTTCTTTCTCTTTTATTTTGCTCTTTACTCCTTTTCATTATTGAATTAGTAATTAATACCCGCATGTAAGTTAAGGTGTGTTTGTTTCTTATTAATTTACAAGAAAAGAGTACTGTTTATTAAAAAAAATTACTTCTCATGTATTCTGAACTGTATAGATAAGATTTTTATACAATTGAAATTTATTAAAAAAAATTATCTTTATTCTCAAAATAATTACCATTTCCAGTCAACTGGTAAGATCATAGATTGATTTTTCACAGTAGGTGAGTTAGGATTTTTCACAGCAAGGGAGTAGCTCTTGTTGCTGGTGCGTCACGCTCTCGGACTGTGATTTATGCCCACGTTAGGTTACAATAGGTCACGTGATGTACTATTAACGTCTCTTTCATTACGGAAAATATTTGCATTAGATTTAGTGCTCAAATAAAATATACTTAAGTAATAAATTATTAATGCATCATTACTTAATTGTTAATCATCATAATTTTTTCAGACATAATTAATTACCATATGTAATCATTAATTATCTACTATAATGAAATGATGCGGAGCAGCCACTACAAGCGAGCACACAGCATTCGAGGAACTGTAATAACCGAAGTGTTCAAATTTTGTCAAGGAGTGGATTCTCTTACGTGTAAAACTGATCATGTTATTTGATCACAATTACTCGTTTAAAAATTATACAATTTTTTATCTCTTATCTCATAATCAATGAATCAATGAATAGTTATGATCAAATAACATGACCACTTTTTCACATGAGAGGATACACTCAGCCACCTTAACATATTTATTTTTTCAGCAAAAATAATTCAATGTAATGCAGCCAATTGGTCACAACTCGCAAATATTAGGGAATTGGATTTTGTTGAATCTCAAATAAATAATCATTTTCTTATTTAAGGATATTTAACAAAAACAATTTTTAAAACAACAGAATGAGCAGCACCATTACCCTGGAGAACATACATTTGTTCTACGTATCAATTATAAATAAAACAAAAATTAAAAATTAATCATCCTGGATTACTACTAATATTTCCACGTGCAAGTATAATCAAATCGAATGCTGTTATTCAATAGGTAGCCTCCCAAGAGAGTTCATTCAACGCTAATACTTGAAGGTAATCACAAACAAAGAAAACTACCACGCATTGAGATCAATACTCAGGAACACACAATGATACCATTAGTATAAAATAATACAAGCTCTGTATGAGCATCCTTTCAATGATTTCATTTGAATGGATTATAGATCAAGTTCAATCCCTATTTTTGGAAGTTAAAAAACAGGTGAGGAAACAGAAGCAAATAAAAACAAAAGTTTTTTTTTTTCCTTTTCTTATTAAGCAAATTCTGTAAAGAGTGAAGAAGTTAGCCATCCTACTCTATACTCAAAAAATTAAGAACTCTTAGACATAGCACAAAAAAGTGACCAGAGACATCAACACCATAAAGCTCCCCAATTCTCAACAGTTCGATTCTACTTTCTTTTTTGAAAAAAAAATAAAAAAAATAAGAACAGTTGGATTCCATTTGACTAGTTCTAAACAAGAAAAGACCATAAAACAAAACTGGAGAAAGACTGCACCTCTATCAGAAAAGTAAATATCAATATATACAAGAAAACATGATATACAATTCTCCAGCTTTGAATGATTACAGTAATTGAATGGTTAGCTCTCTACATCATACACAATATTTGCATGCTCAACCGCTATACTAACAAAATGTTAGGGAGAAGAAAACAACAAAAAAGAAAAGTGGGAAAAAACAATACAACAGCGAGCCAATAAAAACGGCACATTATCAACATCCTCTGCTAAATCCTAGTACATCATTCAAACATTAAGTTCTAAACAGTCTGCCACATTCCAGACTTCAGTAAGTAAACCCATTACATCAACAACATTGGTTTAATCGTGTGCTTAAAACATAAATTCAAATCAAAAGCGATATCTTCATAGCGAATGTTCTACTTCTCATTGTAAGAAGAGGATTGTCATAACTTAGCTCTCCAATATTGATGGCACTTGATCCCCAAAGCAACCCAGAGTTTGAATGAACAGTTTCCTTTCTCAAAGCAATTGTCCCTATGTAAAACAGAAGCCCATAACAATAATAGTTGCAATTCAGAAGGTATTAATATAAAAGAAGCAATAGCAGGTTTAATTCATATAAAAGGAAAAAGAATACTATCTCAATTCAGTTAAACAGCACAACAGAAAATTTATGGTTGAGGGAGTAAAACAAATACATAAACACCAAGAGCAAACTACACTTTTTTTATTTTCTGATACCATGAATATAGGACTTTGATATGATCATATGTTCAATAAGTGCATATCTACCACATAATATTGCATTAAGTTCACACAGTTACAATACAATATCATAAAAAGGGGAAATCGGAGATATAACAACTGTAATGAATTGCCTGGCCAACTTGTTATCAAATGTAGGACGTTGATTTGATCAACTTTTTAATAAGTGCAGATCTACCACATATTTGAGTATTGTGTTTAAATAGTTACACTATCAACAAATGGGGAAGGGAAAAGGGAGCAACTGTAATGAATTGCCTGACAAATTTGTTACCAGCATGCACATGTAGAAACTACATAACCAGAATGACTGTATGCACAGTTGGCTCCACATAATAAATTCCTTTACTATGCTTAATTAACAAAAGAGAACTTTTGACAAGTGACAACTGCAAAGCTTTAAGCAGATGACATACAGATTCCCATTTCATCCAGAAATTTATAGTCACAGTCACCTGGTCTTAACAAGAGAAACATGCAAGGCCTTAAACAAATCAGGAAAAATAATCACACTCACTCTGTCAACAATGGCATCAATAGCAGAGGGATGTAGGAAAACAATAAAGCCTCACATACCAGAGAATACATGCAAAATAGAACTATGAAGAAAAGACGAGAAATTTGATCATAAGCCTTGTGCATATTATTGAATATAAAAAAAAAAAAAAAATTCAGAATTTTTGTGTTAGGAAACAAACAGAATTTCAAGGAAGGAGGATAACTAGAATAAAGAAGATGAGATATGAACAAAAGAAATATTAGACTGCAATTTTAACTATGCAGTGGAAGAAGGGAAATTTTATATTCTAAACATAATATTTACAATTAAATTTAATACTTGTTTCGTAATAAACCAGTAAATTAGGTTTTGACAGGTTTCTCATATGCTGGCTATAGTGTTATTAATCATAATAAGCAAGGCAAGTAGATATAACAAACCAAGATAGAAAGATACATAACACAAGAAGACAAAGAACTGAAGTCATGAACTAACCTTTCTCACAGGAGAACAAAACCATGCTCCTGACAAGAAGCAACCAGAACAAGTGATTGAAATAAAGCAGCTGCTCAACAACTTCTGGATCAGAGGAGCACAACCAGAAAATCCAAACAAACATGACAAATCCTGATTTTTCAATTATAATTCTTTCCTTCCTCAATGGAAAGTATTACTCAGAGGTAAGCCGCCTCCTCTTCCCATAATCAGCATCTTTTGGCCTAGAATGGTGTTCCTCCTCTTGTGATAATCGTGATTTGTTGTGAGTCCTTGATGACCGTCCCTGATCCCACTCATCCTCAGGCTCTGCCTCACGATCTCTGTACCTATGATGTTCTGCATATCTGTCCCTATCTTCCTTGTACTTGTCCCGCTCACGGTCCCGATCCCTTTCACGGTCACGATCTCGAGACCGCTCACGATCACGCTCACGGTCTCTGTCTCGTTCCCGACCCATTTCTCTTTCATCGCGAGGCCTTCTTTCTGACCATTCATGGTCACGTCCCATATCTTTTTCTCTAGGTGCATCTCTCTCATATCCTTGATCCCTATCATCCCTATACCTTCGCTCAGAAGAACCAGACCAGTCCCTTTCTGATCCTCTATCTTTATCCCTCATAGCATTAGGCCACCCAGCTCTATCATGGCTCACCTCACCATACTGATGATCTGATGCAGCTTCCTCCCCATAACTTGACTCTCCAGCCCTGCCACCACCATGCTCCTCACCACCCCATCCACCCATACTTGGATCAGACCACATTCCCATATTAGGACCATCAATACCTGATGTAGGCATCATCCCCATACCATTCACAGGCATCCCTCTTCCAAAAAAGGCTGGATTAACATGAGGTGCAACTCCAGGCAAACCAACACCTGGAAATGAAGGCAAAATCCCAGAGAATGGAGGCGCCGGACCACCAGGAAAGCCTCCATAGCCGCCCATTCTACCCATTGGACCACCAAATGCAGGGTCAAAACCCTGATTCATCATTGACTGATGATGCAACAAAGGCGGGGCAGCACCAATACCCTGTCCAAATCCATTTCCACCATTGCCCATTATACCTCTACCGCCCATCCCACCGCCCCTATTCCTCATTGAATTAACAGCCCCCCTATTCCCCATCCCAGGATTATTCCCTCTCCCCCAGTTACCTCTTCCATAACCTCTATTTCCATCCCCACCTTGGTAGTTACCACCCGTCGCAATATTACTACCACCAGGCTTAGCCCCTGTATCAGCAGGCCCCCTCCTTCCCTGCGAAACTCCAGATTGGGTCATCTGTTGATTCCTAGATATCTGAGCCTCTCCCATTTTCTTAACAGTAAAAGGGGATGCATAAGCAACAACACACGGCCTCCCATTAAACAGATGACCATTCATCCCTTCCTTACAAGCAGTTGCTGCAAAAGATTCATAAAACTCAACCTGGCAATACCCTTTTGATTTCCCACTAGCTTTCTCATCATAAAACTTCACCTCCTTCACAGACCCATATTTACAAAGTTCAGCTTCCAACTCAGCATCAGTAGTCCACCAATGCAAATCACCCACAAATAATATAGTACCCCCAGCAGGGCCACCACCAGCACCACCACCTGTAACCACACCAGTTCCACCTCCACCTCCTCCAGTATTAACACTACTAACTGCAATCACACTGTTCCCAACCCCATTTCCACCGGCCCTATTAAGATTCCCTCCTCCTCCACCTCCACCACCAACACCTTGTCTCACTAAACCCTCATTTCCGACACTCCCAACAACTCCACCAAGCAGTGGTTGCCCAATAATCCCCTGCACTCCAACAGTATCATTTCCACCCTTCTCCTCAATCTCACTCAATTTCTTAGATGCTTGTCCTAATTCAACCCTAATCCCGCCTCCACCACCCATCGACGACCCCGATCCACCTCCACTTACAGGATTACTCCCTCTAAACCCCTGATTCTGAAACCCATCAACTCTACCAGAAACCCTCGATTCCACAACCCCACCACCACCAACACCCTCACTGGCTCCACCACCACCGACGCCCGGTATAGAAACTCCACCAGCATCCTGCATCACCGGAGCAGGCTGCAGCTTCTTGTCGTCAACGTCGTCGTTTCTAATCCCTGAATCCTCGTTCTTGCGCAGCGATTGAAGAAACCCTTCTCCGACATTGACATCGTTGTAAAGGTCCTCGTAATCATCGTCTTCCTCAGCCAAAAAACCATCGTCGGCAACAGCTGATATAGCTTCGTTACGGTGGAACTGATCCATGGGATCCCCACTCTCACCGTACCCTCCCTCACCTTCATCCATTTTTGGATTTCCCAAAATATACTACTCTCTTTTTTTCAGGTTTTGCAGTGAAGGGTGAGATCAAAATCGAAGAAGAAACATTGAGGATTGAAACGCAGCGTAGAGAAGGGAGAGAGATCTTACCAGGGAAATAGAAGAGTAACAGAGGTCATGAGTTGTGTGTAGAAGAAGAGAAAGAGTTAAACAGAGACAAACCCTAAATGTGGAAACAAGTTGTCAACTAATCTAATCCTTTTTGTCATGTTGTTTTGCTGCTGAGAGTAAACTATTCTAAAATTTTAAATTTTCTAATCTTTTATGCATAAAAGTAAGCTAAGTAGGTTGGTGGTGTTATAGGAAGTAGGAACAATTTTTTCAGCTCGAATTTGAAGGCAATTTAGTCATGGGCAATATTGGTTTTTGTATATATTTTTTTAATTCATGTATTTTTATGTTATTAATGCTTTTGTTGCTTTTTAAAGTTTTGAATTCTTTTATCTCAAAAATATTTCTGCAGTTAATGCACATAAGTTATTCGCATTTACTCTTAAAATGATGTCGTTTTGGTGTTGAAATATTAAAAAATTATAATTATAAAGACTATTACAACCCTAAAATAAATTAAAATTACAAAAACATCTTGATTTTCGCCCAAAATGACACCATTTTGGGCTCAATGCAAATAACTTATCTGCATTTACCGCAAAAAAATGAACCCCTTCTTTTATCTAATTCTTCCTACCTTGGTCTTAAAATTTGAATATCTTTTGTTATCAAATTTGAGTTATTTATAAACTGGCTGCCATTATTTGTGATGATTATTTCGGGTATACCAAACTTGCAAACAATCTTGTGATAAAAGAACTTACGTACTTTTTAGGCTGTGATAATGGCAATAAGCTCCGCCTTTATCCACATGGTAAAATAATTGACTGCCACGATAAGATATTTAACTTCTCCTGTTGCTTTCGGTAATGGGCTTAAGAGATCCATCTCTCATTTGTAAAATGGCCAGAGGGAGAAAATAATGAATAACTTCTCGGGGGGCTTATAAATGTCAGAAATTTTTTGACATTGTTTGCATTTCTGTACGTGTTTTTTGGTGTCCTTCCCCATAGTGGGCCAATAGTATCCTGCCTTCGTAGCTAACGACTTCCCTCCAAGGTGGTGCCTATTTATTCCTTCATGGATCTCCTCGAAGATATACTCGGTGGCCGGAGGAGCTATACACTTCAGTAATGGTGAATTAAATCCTCGTATGTATAATTACTCTTCTATGATGACAAACCAGGTTGTTTTCCATATAAACTTTCTGGCTTCCTGCTTATCATCGGGTAACTGGCCTTTCTTCAAAAAAAGATGCAATTGGGTCATCCAAGTTCCTTTTTCAATTGTGCACACTATACTCGGAGCCTGGAATTCTGACATACCATCATCTTAAGATTGCCGAAGGACTTAATACTTTCTAACTTCGAAAGGACATCTGCTCGAATGTGCTTACTTCTTTTGATATGGTCAACTCGAACCTCCTTAAATTCCTTCATCAAATTGTATACCTTGGCGAGATGTCTGATCCATGTGAAAGGGGTTTCGAATGGTCCTTGCACTACAGGTCCTACTTGAAACTGTGGTGGGAAGAGTGGATACTGGTATGGTGCCATGGTGATACGATCATCTGTAGGGATGATGGTTAGCGCTTAAGGAAAACAATCAACCTCTTCTCATTGGTCACCATATCTATCACCTTCTCAACATGAGATAGTCCTCTACCCTCGCCATTACTAGCATATCCTCATGCACTTAAGTGTAAAGAGGTGTAAGTAGGATTGGTAACAATGGTGGTGGTGGTTGGCCCTGATTCCTCATGGCCCTTTCCTCATTCATGAAAGTCTTTATCATCTCTAAATTGGCTTGCTGATTCACTTCCATAAACTCTCGTTGCATCCCAACTAGAATAGCCAGAAGCGGATCTCGTTGTTCATTGGGCCACTCATTAGGTTGTTCATTAGGTGCCCCTAGAGTGTTTCGAGTAGTGACCATAATTCTGCATATGTTGCATAAAGAAATGAGTACTAAAACCACTCAATAAGCATATCATATAGTCACACAATCAAGCAATTTCCCTAAGGAAACAAACAGCTCTGATACCATAAAATATAACACCTCATTCTAGAATCGGTTTGTTAACATTATTTATGATATTAATCTCATTAAAATCAGAGTAATTAAAGACATACAAAAATAAAGATAAGTACATAAACATTATAAATAAATTCCTTTGTTTCATTTCATTTGAATGAACACAAGTTCCGCACTCCAATAATTCAATTCTATAATTAGAACTCATAAATTATGCGAAAGCATTTTACATTTGCTCTATATCATGCACCAAGTAGCTCCCATAAGCTTACAAGGTGATTAAAATTAAATATCAAAACTTGTCGTTGCTCGTTGATCAACTATACCCTTCTTCGCTGAGCTGCTCGGTTAAGCAAGGAGGGCAGTGAACAATTAATTTCACAAACTGAAGCCACTGTCCTTATTAGTGGCTTACTTACAGGACTGCTCGCTTCAGCAGCAAGTCAGTGAGCATGCCCTGTTTTACAAAAATGGTTCCTTTTATTTTCATGCTCTAAATTGGGACTTTGGTCCATACCATCTTCATTTTTAGAGTACCAAATTAACCATATATCAACAACCATATTTCCAATATCTATAGATGTAACCATTTCTCAATATATCACATATAATCCATTTCTTAGACTCCAAGTTTCTTGGCATCATATTGCTTACATCTCAAGCATACTATTTTTACATCTCAACATACATCAAGGAATATTAAATTACAAATGTTCATATTACACAAGTCCCTTGCATTGCATCCAATCAAAAGATACATAAAGGCTATTACAAAATGAAGGGTACATAATACGATGTTCTCAAAATACATTAATCCATCCAAATCAATATATAAATCAATGTCTCTCCCACTTTGATATATGTACATACATGATCCAATATGAAATGCTATAAGATACACATATGTAAAGTCCAACACGAAATATAATCCTAGCATCCTCCCATGTCAAAGGGTGCAGAATCCCCACTAAAACATCATATCCCTATTCAGGCCTCTTGCCAAGGAAAACATCAATTGTGCCACTCGGGATACCTAAAAAATAATCCCCACACATGGTGAGATACAATCTCAATAATCTCAAGGTCTTCCTTAAGCCCTGAGCTCACTTCTATGACATTCAGGCATCAAAATGATATTTTGCAATCAAAACTCAAAGCAATAAGCATATAACAATGCAAGAGGTGTATCAACACCAATCACACCATTCCTTAGGTCCATAAGCCATCCTCGGAATGCTGGTATCAATTAATTGTACTGGCCAGAGAATCTATTCAATAGTGCAGTCACATATAGCACACATATTCTCAATCTCAAGCAACAACACCCAATTTCAATACCACTACACAATCATGTTATACAAACCACAACTCCTCCTAGAGTGTGGTGGAACATCAAGGGGCAAAGCCCCTAAGGTCCAAGAGCTTATCTCTTTGGAGCTAAATCCTCAAGCTTTCCTCTTGTTCCAAAGCAACCACCAATGGTGTCTCATCCAAAATCAACAATACCACCTATTTCAAGGCACATACTAAATTAACTACACATAAACAACTTCAATATACATCAATCAACCCAAAACCACAACTTCAAAGGCTTACCTTCTCTCTTGAAGATTCAAGAGCTACCTCAATGGAGGTTCCACTTCATAATCATCATCATCAACAACAAACTTATACATAACAACATGTATTGAAGCATCTATCATCAAATCAATGCCTCATTTTCAAATTTCCCCAAAAATCTCAAGAAGCCCTAACCCACAGTTCATAAAATCCAACATAACTCAAGAAAAAGGGTCCCCTCACCTTATACTACTCTTCGGAAAAGGAATACTAAGCTTCAAACTCCAAAACAATGGAAGATTCACCTACCTTTGTCCCCCACCAAGAGGAAATCGAAAGTGTTTGGGAGGAAGGTGGTTTATTCTTGGTGGTTTCAAGGTGATTCAATGAAGAAGATAAGTGGAATGATGTGAGTGTGATGGTTCCAAGCTTCAAGGGGTAAAAAGCATTAACCCAGGGGGAGGGGGATAAAGGTGAAATTTTCGGCCAAAATCCAGAGCAAAAAAGCCATTTTCAGTTTAATTTTGGGATAAATGAGGAGAGAGAAAATTTTGTGGTGCTTTCACTCATTTCGCATCTGCTCGCCGGGATGCTCGTTGAAGCGAGCATGTCCGCAAGCAGTGAGCTTGATCGCTAGGCTACTTGCTGAAGCGAGAAAGCCAGCGAGCAGCACCTGATGTTGTTTTTCCTTTTTTGACTCAAATCCTTATTTTGCCCTTTTAACTATTCATATAATCCCAATTAATGACATTTAATCATGTAGGTTATTATACTCACAGTACTAGTTCTTCATTTGACGGGCATGATGATGCACATGCTCATTGTACTAGTTCTCTGTCCGGCGGGCAAAATGATACCCGTGCTCTTGGGGTCCTTTTACCCTTCCATCGTTCCTCATTTCCTCCTCATGATAAATCGTTCGCTCTAACTCACAAGTATATTTTGCATGTACTCACTCTTGGTTTCTCCTATAAGCGTCATGACATCTACTTATGGTAATTTGTCCCTCTAACTGACTACTAGATCCCCGTGAATGATATTGGCAAGTTCTTGGATTCTCTTTGTAGTGGGTACCATCTTGTCTCTGAGGTGGAGATAAAGGGATATAACTTGGAGTAGGGGATCGCGATGCTCTAGCTCGGTTCCCCTGCAGAGGCGTGTTTATACGTTGCAGCCTCTCCTTAGAACGAGGCATCCTCCTCCTTCTTCCATCGTGATGCTGTTTCCTAAAGAACGATCGCTGATCTTCTACCAACTAGAGCAATGTACGTCCAATGGTGTTGACAGATCCACTCCTAGTGTAACACCCCGTGTATACCCGGTTTGTTACCATGTCATCGTATTAAGCAACGCTTAATTAAAATACGGAATAAACTTTTTCTTTTCAATTATGACGTCATTAACATTAACCAAGTTGATTACTTAATCATCTTTCATAAAACATTGCTTGTATGTAATTGCAATAAAACAACTATCTACACTGAATAACCTTATAATATAAATATGTGAGTATCTAAGTCACAGAACTACAACACGCAGTCCGGACCATAATCCTGATACATTAATATAACTCGAATCTAAAATAAGACATAGTCAATCAATGTGGCATGAACAACCCTCATGCTCACCAAATAAGGCAACAAGGCCCAACAGAGTCTCAACAACAAAATCATAATAATAACATAAAGCATGTCAGCATCCAATCATAACATGTAAGCATCAATGTCTAACTCAGCTCCGGCCTCCTGCCGCCCGAGGTCTCAACCCCCGAGTTACCTGAACCTGAAATATGAGCCCCAAACGTGGGGTGAGATCTCTAAACAGAAATCTCAGTAAGACAAGGGGTCTTCAAGGATTTCTCCACCCCAAGCTCACTTACATGTGCAATATAAGTTCTAAAAGCAGTTTAACAATATAAGTTTCGAAATCAGTGCAATGCAGCATATAATCATGTCATGTGTGTCAACTACTCTACTGGCCAGAGAAATGCAGGATTTACATACGTCTACAACCACATATAGTACACACCCATGCCGTACCTGCCCACAGGATCACCATATTGTATGACGCTACATACTCAGGATTACCGTCTAGGCGAAACATCACATACATATAATAGAGCATTTGCACTTAACAGCTCAAAAGCATTTCAATAAATCAATACATGAAACACATCATGCATATAAACCATCTCCCCATGGGGTATGGTGAAACCAACAATGGCTAAACCGAGGACACGAAAGCTTACCTCTAAGCAATCAATCCAATCCAAGGTCCACACCAGCTCAAAGTCCACACACAAGACAATCACAATCTGTTTGGACCAATAATCATATCAATATTCATACTCTACAAGCATATGACACAAAGACAACGCCTTTATAACATCCCGAGTGCTGACGATTGTATGGTTAGTGGAAGAGCTAACGTACAATTGAATGTATGGTTAGTGGAAGAGCTAGCGTACTATCAGTGGGAGAGGTACATGAATGAATCGAATAACACCAGAAAGAGAGGGATTCCAGAGATTGTGCTAGTATAGGACAGCACAGCTAATGATAACTTATAAGAATTAATCGGTACTACCTATACTAACAAGATGCATCTACTTTTTGGTAGCCCAGATCGGAAGAACTTCACAGTTAAGCATGCTTGACTTGGAGCAATTCAGGGATTTGTGACCTCCTGGGAAGTTTTCCCGGGAAGTCTGCGAGTGAGGACAAAGCACGCTGAAAAGTCTCGTGTTAGTGTGTGGGGATAGTCGTTGATGCTTGCAAGTGGTCGGGCGTTACAAGTGGTATCAGAACAGGGCCTCGCATCCAATACAGGGTGGTTCGAGGATGAACCAAGCGGAAGCTGGTGGGCATGTAACATCCCGAGTGCTGACGATTGTATGGTTAGTGGAAGAGCTAACGTACAATTGAATGTATGGTTAGTGGAAGAGCTAGCGCACTATCAGCGGGAGGGGTACATGAATGAATCGAATAACACCGAAAAGAGAGGAATTCCAGAGATTGTGCTGGTATAGGAGAGCAGAGCTAAGGATAGCTTATAAGAATTAATTGGTACTACCTATACTAACAAGATGCATCTACTTTTCGGTAGCCCGGATCGGAAGAACTCCACAGTTAAGCGTGCTTGATTGGAGCAATTCAGGGATGGGTGACCTCCTGGGAAGTTTTCCCGGGAAGTGTGCGAGTGAGGACAAAGCACGCTGAAAAGTCTCGTGTTAGTGTGTGGGGATAGTCGTTAATGCTTGCAAGTGACCGGGCGTTACAGCCTTCCTTGTACGTTTCATGCCATTTGGCTTCTCACAAAGCCGTAAACCCTTAATCACTAAGATTCTGACTTAGTTAATTATTACAGAGGTTCAACTTAACCAATCTAGGGTCCACAAACCCCAAATACAGTTATGTATGGACAGAACAGTCACTGTCCCGAAATTCTCAGAATATCTGAATATTTGTCGGGGCCATATCCGGATATTTCGCGACAGAATGCAGTTCTGCATTTTCGCGAAGATATCACTCAAAGGTTCAACTTTTAACCCATTGCTACGTCCAAACATGCATTTTTAAACCCTTTTAGGTTTAGTGATCATATTAGTTACTTAAACAACTTATTAAACATGCTAAGACTCCACTTTTACCCAATAAAACTCATGATCAAAGGTGGTGAAGCTTACCCAATCTTAAAACAGAACAAGGAGGCGCTCTTGGAGCTCTCACTTCAGCTCCTAGGGTCTGCTACAAAGGGAGCACGAAAATGACAAGCAAGCAAGGTCCTTTCTCACCAAAGGTAGCTTCTTGAAGCTCCCACAACTAAAAAATATGGCTATCACCCTCACAACCAAAGTGGACAACATCTATACACCACCAAACAGAGGCTACCACTCAGCCATGGGCAACCCACAACCTCATAAGACTCACTCCCATAAGCTATGGTGTTTTTGTGAAGAGGAAAGGAAGAAAGGTGCTCACTTAGTTCACCAAAATGGAGAGGAGAAGGTGACAAGGTGGCTGCACAAAATACTCAGAAAATCCCACGTAGAAGAGAGGGAGGTTGACCTAGGATCATGTGCAAGGGTCCTTTTATAGCCCACTTAAGTCTTAATCACACTGTATTAGCGCTAATAGCTACGTTTAACATTTTAATCTCAAACTTAAGATTCAGAACCTAGTCATTTTTTCTAAGATTTTTCATATTTTTATATTATTTTTCGCAGTACTTTGCCGGTACGCGCTTTTACAAAGCCAGTATCAGTTCTGACACCAGTTCTCATGATTTTAACCTGAAACTTATTATGCTAGTCCTATATATTATTCTAGTGACATAACATATTTTTCATAATTTTTCGGGATACTTCATCGGTACGCATTTATACCGTGAGGCAGAACCGGTATCTGCACTTTTCGTCAGAAAAACGACTTTCAACGTTATTTAACACTTACTATAATTATTTAAGTCTTCTTATAATCATTAGGGTCAATTATGAAATTATCTCATAATTAATTACTTAAATTCCTAATTTAACGATTCGGGTTCTTACACCTAGTGACAGAACGAAAAGAATTTCCTTCCTCGTCAGCATGAAGTGGTCCATTTTTGGGTGGGTGGTGGTGATTACCGTTGCTAGCCATGATTCAAGGTGGGATTAGAACTTTACAATTCCCACAGACAGCGCCAGATGTTCTGAGTGAACACCAACTAGGATAATTGGATATCTGTTTAGGTGGTATATAAACTGGTGAGGATAAAGTATCACTCCAGGTTTAAGGAATGAAGGTATGGATCTTGTATGAATACTCTATGTAGTCTTAGTATCGATGGTTGAATGTAATGTGTCCTTCATTTAGTGCTACTTGTGTATTTATAATAGCTATTATGAATGATTAATAGAGGGAATCGCGAAGTAGAATGGTTATCTAGAGATGCTCATGGAAGTTGCAGGTAGTTGCATAAGAGGTTGATGATTATGGGGTTGAACCCACAATCCACACTCTTGGTTAAATTCGGCCGGCAAGAGGGAACTCACTTAAAAGCCCAAACCATAAATGGGGCTCAAGGATAAGCCCAAGAAGAATAATTGGGTTAAGCCCGAAACAGTCAGAAAACTCTCACTTTTCACACTTCCAATGCCTTCACTCTAGTTGTTGCTTAATCCCCTGCACTCCACCACCATCATTATACTGTGTTCCTCAATTTCATTCAATTTCTTAGGTTGCTACCCAAACTTTGGCACTCCATCATCATCATCATCATCATTATTGTACTCTTTGATTACCTTGGTTTCGCTCAATTTCCCAAATGCCTATACTCTATCTTAATTCAACCTTAATATCACTTCTTCTACCACCACCCCATCGACCTTGTCTTACCAAACTTTTATTTCTCACACTTCCAACAACTCCACTATGTAAACGTAAGCTGAGTTGGTTTGTATTGTCACAAGAGCAAATGTTGTTATTGGTTTATTAATGCTTTCTTTCCTTCTTCAAGTTTTGAATACTTTTATCTCATTCTCTATTTTCTTTCTCTTATTCTCTTTGGGCTGTACAAAATTGAATTATTTTGTTCTCAATTTTGAGTTAATTATTGAATAGATACCAGTATCACATTTTTATCTTCCCTTTTCCTTTAGAATTACCGTTTTATCCTCCCGTATTCTCTCATAGCTTAAATTACATACCATCTTCTTTTCATTTCCGGTAGCAAAGAAATAGGCCAATCGTTATTCTTTATTAAGCATCTTTGTGCTTAGGAAAACAACCAGGCACGACTCGAGAGAGAAAGCACACTTCTGTGGTAAATGTTACATTGTTACCGCAAAAGAAGAAGTCCAAAAAAAAAGAAAAAGAAAGAATGAGGAATGTATTTTCTTACATTAACATTTCATATGACGTGGTAATGTAAATTTTTTGTGTGTATTTCTTTCCTTATTAATAATAATTAAACTGCACATGTATGTGAAAAGAAAAATATGTACAAAAATTTCTCATGAATATGACAGAATCCTTCCCAAAAATAATAATGACATTACAAATATTTCACACCAACCCAAAAGGCCAAAGAAACAGAAAAACATAAAAGGATCTAATCCAAACTCTGGAATCGAAACAAACAGAACAGGTCCTATCAACGGCTAGTTTACTGGCTATAGCAAGTGAACCATCGCAACGGTCACATTTTAGATTCCTCACGCTCCCAAATTTTTATCTTTATATATTTGGCCCCAAGCAACGATTGGACAATCATCGAACATACTTTCCCACAACACAAACACTTTCCAACGTTGTTGGTGCAAACTTTCCAACTTCCACGCTTACCGGATATTCATTCATCCTCGTACTTTCCGAATCCTCAGAAACTCCGAAAATGAGTAGATTCCTTCCACTCTTCGTGCTTGCTCTGTTCTTCGCATCTTCAGTTTTGATTAATGCAGACAATGCTCCTGCTCCTTCACCCACATCAACAGCTTCGCAGCCGCCGGCGAACCCACCTTCTTCGGCAACTCCTCCGGCACATTCTCCGGCGGCGTCCCCTGCAAAGTCTCCGACTTTATCTCCGCCTTCACAAACTCCGGCAATTTCTCCATCTAGGTCTGCCCCAACGCCGGCGTCCGCCCCTCCGGCGAAGTCTCCGGCTGTTCAGCCGCCGACTTCAGTTTCACCGGCTTCCAGCCCATCAAATAATGTGTCTACGCCACCGGTTCCATCCCCAGCGAGTCCTCCGCCTACGGCTAAGACCCCAGTGGTATCGCCGACGGTGGCTCCGGTGAGTAGTCCGGTCGGGGCTCCGATGGTAGCAGAGGGTCCGTCAACTTCTCCTACACCAGAGGCTCCTGCAGGCATTCCTTCAAGTTCAGCCACTCCGGCAGATTCACCGGTGACGCTTCCGTCGACCAGTACTCCTCCGGGAACTGCACCGGCGAGTTCTTCGCCGGAGTCTTCACCGCCTGTTGGAGATGATTCGGGTTCAAGATCAAATTTCGGGGCTTCAGTTATTTTGTGTGGCATCGCTCTTGGGGTCGCTTTGTCTATCTGAAGCGAAAGGATTTTGTAATTTTTTGTGATATGTCGGCATTTTTTGAATAATTATTTGTTTTATTTACCTCATTGATGGATAAAAATTTAGTTATTTTTCAATTTTTTTTAGTTGGATTGGTTGGATTCTATTCATTATTTTGTGTTATTTTTTCAGGGTCGCTCTATATAAATAATTTTTTTGGTTGGATTGTTTGGATTATGTTCATTAAGTTGGTCAAGCTTTTTAAGGGTCGCTACATGTAAAAGCGAAATTAATTTTTTTTTTTTTTTTCTGTTTGTTCAAGTTATAAAGGGTTTTACTTAATTGTAATTTTTGACTCGAAATTGCAAAAATAATTATTTGCATAATAATTTACCATGTAAAACTTATTAGGAATTATTAAAATTTTAAAAGTAATTCATTTATGATTTTTTTTTAATTTATTTTTTGCAATATGATTCGTATAGATTTCAACATTCAATAAAAATTTGTAATTTTAGAAGAATTGAGAATCTATTTCTCTTGTTTTCTGATTTTGATTGATGTTTCGATAATATAATAAGATTGAGGATATTCTAACTATTAAAAACTTTCACTGTTAACATATTTTAATTATCAAAAAATTTATCTACTAATTTACTACCCATCACATGATTGTTGGATAATGTTAAAAAAAATTTGAAGAAAGAGAAAATGTTAATGTTAATCTAATGATGATTAGATAATTTTAAAGAGAGAGAAAATGAAAAATTTTGATAGTTAAAATATTTGTGGTCGTATGATAAAACAGCATCTCTTTGCCACTTTTATGTTCACAGCAACAAAAAATTAAGATATTTCACAAGCAACAACAATCTGAGTAGGCTAACCTTTTCAATAATTAATGTTTTTAAATGAATCAGCGCAAATTGTGAACAAGAAAATGGTAACGGTTCTGAGCTTAATTTCTCTAAAATGTTAGGATGCAAATATTTTAATAGAAAGTTTCGTTCGCCTCTATTCCCTCTAACACCAAGAATTTTTTCTACTAAAAAAACAATTTCATTCTCACAATAATTACTTTAAAAGTCAGGTTGTGAGTTACAGTGTAAAAAGTTCTTATAAGGAGGGACATAGGATTAAAAATTCTACTCCAAAATCAGTGCATTCATAACCAATCACAAGTTCTTGATTAGAGAAAGGAACGCTATTATCTTCACAAAAAAAGAAAAAAAAAAAGAAACGCTAGCATAATTTGAAAAAATACATGCTTCCAAATTTTATTACCTTAAAAAGAAGAATATATAAGAGGGCGATCCTGAAATAATAATGAAGTTACTTTTTTGTAATGAAAAAATTATGTGTTCGAATAAGGAAAATAGTCTCTTGTATATATGCAAAGTAAGAAAATTTCCTTTACTCCACTTCGCTAGTTGAAGTTTATTAGGGAATGTTTATTATATAAGAAACAACCTATCAATCAAATTCCATCCTAATTACAATATAAATTAATCAATCAAATTCCATCCTAATTACAATATAAATTAATCAATCAAATTCCATCCTGATTACAATAGAAATTTAAACTGAAAAGGATGAGTGTGACCGATATCTCTCCATAGCTAATAGGTTTGGAAGAGTGACCATTTTGTCACGCTTGGCAAAAAAATTACCAGACTGCCACGTCAACAGTAAATTTTGTCAAAATGTCACGCGGCATATATTTCGCTACACTGTGCAGTGAAATATATTTGCTTTGCAAGTAATTCGCTACACAGTGTAGCGAAATATGCTATGTCAGGCTACATAGTCAATAAAAAATGACACGTGTCAAGCAGACAGAATTCAAGCATAATTCGCTACACAGTGTAGCGAATTTCTGTCTACTTGACACATGTCATTTTTTGCTGACTGTGCAGCCTGACATAGCATATTTCGCTACACTGTGTAGCGAATTTCTTGCAAACATATTTCGCTACACAGTGTAGCGAAATATGCCACGTGATATTTTGGCACAATGGTCACTTTTCGTAATAGGTTTGACCTACGTTTATTTGTTCATTAGGTGAAACATGCACTGTCTCATTCACCAAAATAGAGACACGAAATTCTTTTAAGAGGAACGCTAGCATAATTTGGAAATCGGAAGATAGATTATTGCTCAAAAGGATGTTCAGAGTGTTACCAATATCTCTATATTATGGTTTTAGGATTGAAACTTGAAAACTTTCATAGGTGATAGGTGTGAACCTGATGAATTATTGGATGAGAATAACGCAGTTGATTATAGAAATATTGTAGTTGGCCTTTGTCAGTGACATGATTCAACAAATTATCACCAACACAAAGTGCATGCACGACAAATTGGCAATGTCACTTCGCTTGCAACTTGGCTAACTTCATACCATGCAAAAAGTATGAGTAGAAATATCCATATAATCTCACATTTTCAACCCCATAAGAGTTGAGTTCAGCCTTGTCAATTGCTTATCCACACACCAAACATGGGAACCTACATGGAAAATCTCTCAGGTGAAAAGGAACACATCTTTCGTAGCCGATATTCACCTGTCCCAGTTCCTGACAATGTAACATTGCCAGAATTTGTGCTCCAAAATGCCGAATTATATGCTGATAAGGTTGCATTTGTGGATGCCGTGACTGGAAAAAGGATCACTTATAGTGAGGTGGTGAGAGGCACACATAGGTTTTCAAAGGCCTTAAGATCCCTTGGTCTGAGAAAAGGGCATGTTGTGATTGTTGTACTTCCAAATGTAGCAGAGTATGCAATTGTTGCTTTGGGGATAATGGCTTCAGGTGGGGTGTTTTCAGGGGCAAATCCAGCATCACATGCATCAGAAATTAAGAAACAGGCAGAGTCTGCTGATGCCAAATTGGTTGTCACAAATAGCATAAACTATGAAAAGGTAATTTCTTGAAATAGATCTTGTATTTTCTTTGGCCTTTTGTGCATGATGAATGGAAAAGGGAAATATCCCTTGTTGATTCATAATTCAAATATTTCACCACAATAATGTAGGAAGACGTACATGGGTTCTGCACATTCAAGTCGTGCATGGGGTGACATGTGACTTGCAATGCGTGCCTTCGATGTGGCAGATCCACACTTGCTTTTGCATATGTCGCATATTTTTTCTGTGCGCGACTTGAACGCGCACATCCTATACATGTTTCACCATATTAATTTAACAAAATATTTGAATTTTGAATTAATAGGGGAAAATGTTTCGCTTTTCACATTAAATGGGTTAAAAGGTCACTTTCTTTTCCTTGGCTTTTTGGGTGACTTAAATAAGCATTGTAAACTATAGCATTTGAGACTTCTTGAGTTGAAATTAACACAGGTGAAAGGTCTAGAGCTACCTATTATTGTGCTGGATGATGAACTTGTTGGAGATGCTATGAATTGGAACAAACTGCTTGAAGCAGCAGACAAGGCAGGTGATGATTTGATAAAGGAACCTATTCAGCAGAATGATCTTTGTGCCATGCCTTTCTCATCAGGCACCACAGGAATGTCAAAGGGTGTGATGCTTACCCACAGAAATCTAGTTGCTAATCTTTGCTCTACCCTCTTCGGTGTAGGGCCAGAAATGATGGGTCAGGTCACCACACTAGGCTTAATTCCCTTCTTTCACATTTATGGCATCACTGGAATATGTTGTGCCACTCTTAAGAACAAAGGGAAAGTTGTGGTGATGGGAAGGTTTGAGTTGAAAACATTTCTCAATGCCTTGATCACACACGAGGTCACGTTTGCACCAATTGTGCCCCCAATCATTCTCAGCTTGGTAAAAAATCCCATAGTAGATGAATTTGATCTCAGCAAGCTTAAACTTCAGGCCATTATGACTGCAGCAGCACCACTTGCACCAGAACTTCTTTCTTCCTTTGAACACAAGTTCCCTGGAGTTCTTGTCCAAGAGGTTGCACATAATCTTTCTATAGTATTTCTAATTTACTTAAATCTTTTACAAAATGTGTAACTTGTGTGACAAATAATGCTGTGCATTTTACTTGCCCAAAGTGTAATGAGTTCGATTCTGAGAGTCGCAAATCCTGAGAAAGGTGAATTATTATTGTGCATTTGGTATGGTATTTGTTTCTCAAGTGCTAGTTTTTTTTTGGCAGGCTTATGGACTGACTGAGCACAGTTGCATCACACTCACCCATGCACAAAAAGGAGTGGGAAGTCCAAATAAAAATTCAGTGGGGTTTGTCCTCCCAAATTTGGAAGTCAAGTTTATTGATCCTGATACTGGTAGATCTCTCCCAAGGAACACACCTGGGGAACTATGTGTTAGAAGCCAATGTGTAATGCAAGGTAATGGAGACACAATCTGCAGCAAAAATCATGTGTATAATTATGAAAAATTACATCATGAATGAATAAAATTTTGTCTTCTCCAGGTTACTATAAGCAGGTGGATGAGACTGCCCAGACCATTGACAAGAATGGATGGCTTCACACGGGTGACATTGGATTCATAGATGATGAAGAAAATGTTTTTATTGTTGATCGTATCAAGGAGTTGATTAAGTACAAAGGCTTCCAAGTAAGTTCTTAATGTTGCACCAGGAAAAACAAATTGCTTGAAAGGTTTGGTTTGAATACAACATTATTCATAGACATGATAGCAAGCACTTGGTAAATGTTTTTTTACAATCAACTTAGAATTATTTTTAAGGGAGAGCTTAATTTATTCATAATATATATTGTGATCTATTTAGAAAACAAAAAAGAGAGTAAACAATCATAAGAAAAATGAAAATCAAGAATAAATTTGGACATTATATACACATACATGCTTTAATAATTTTTCAAATAAAGGTTGAGGACTTGGTCACAATGTATCTTATAGTTTTTTAGTCATGATAGTGTGGATATCTTACTAACTACTGAGTGCACAAAGCAATGGAGCTTATAGTATCAGATAACCAAGTATAAGCCAAATCTAGTTATGTTTTTTTTTTTTTTTTACGAGTGCAGGTTGCACCTGCAGAGTTAGAAGCTATTTTGTTGTCTCATTCCTCGGTTGAAGATGCAGCTGTTGTGCCGTAAGTAACCAATCATCATCTTTGTTATTCATGTTAATCTTACACTTACATTAAGATTTTAAGTTTTAATAGTCCTTGCAATCTTATGTTATTGTTTTATAATGGTTGTTCAGATTGCCAGATGAAGAGGCAGGGGAAATCCCAGCCGCAAGTGTTGTTTTGAGCCCAGGCGCAAGAGAGAGTGAAGAGGATATTATGAACTATGTTGCCTCCAATGCTGCACATTACAAGAAAGTGCGAGTGGTGCACTTTGTGGAAGCCATACCAAAATCACCTTCTGGAAAAATAATGAGAAGAGTTATCAAAGAGAGGATGGTGGAAAAGATGAAGACAAATTCCATAACAAAATCCAACACTTTCTAAATAACTAGCAAATATTGTACTTTGCTTTGATCATTCATATGTCTCCATTTAGTTTATCAGTGTTGCATTGTTGTTAAGTGATAACTAATTTGAAGTGTGACTTATTGTTGTACTACGTTTTAAAAGTTATATTTGAAAATAAAATTTAATAATTTAATAATTTTATTTTTGTCTCTATTGGTGTGCTCGATTTGTGATTCTTCTTCTTGCTTGTTGGTTCAAAACTCACCCCCATATCGCCAATTATTGTTCAAGCTGCAAGGTAAGCTTTTTAAATGCCCTTCACTTTGTTGCTGCAACGAAATTGCTAAGTGACCATCTCACCTAACGGATTAAGGATTGAACTTGTGACCTCTTGGTCACCTTGATGCTATGATAAAAAATCTAAGGATAAGCTTAGAAAAACTAAAACGTAAAACAGAGATTTGGCAATTCTGATCATCTTTCCATTAACTCATAAACTTCTTAAATAGAAATTACATAATAACTACCACTGCCTAACTGCTCTAAGTGGAAGACAACTGCTCAATGTGGGAAATAACTGAAAGAAATACAATTTAAAATAAATAACTGCCTAAAGGAAATGCTATCTAACTCCTAATAACTATTACTGCTCAACTGCAATATGGTTTGTATCAATTGAGCACCCAATAGGTTTGGTTCCAGAGGAAACAACAGAAAACAAAAAAGGTCAGTAGATAGAGTAGATAAAAACGTCTAGAGGAAAATGCATTTTCCTGTACTTTGTTATTAGATAAACTTAAATGTACGGTTTTTAGATTAATGGGTCTCTAGAAGTTTTATGTTTAGGAATTAATGTTGGTTAAGTGTTATGGGGGTTTGGTTTTGATATTTGTTAAATGGCTGTAAGTTTTCTACGGTTTATGTTTTATTGCGTTTAATAGCTTTTAATAGGTGTTTAAGTTATTTTTAGCAAGCTACCATATAAGGAGATGTAATCGTCATAGAAAGTACAGAGCAAGAAAAGAGAGTTTGATAATAAAGAAAAACTTTCGTAGATTATTCGTTTGGTTGTCTCTTGCATCTGTGTGTTGATACCTTAACAAATTGGTATCAGAGCTATGGAAAGGGGGAGTGATATGGCACTACCTAAGTTGACGAAGGAGAACTACGAGAATTGGTGCATCCAGATGAAGGCTCTTCTCGGATCCCAGGACGCTTGGGAGAATGTTCAAGCAGGTTTTGTAGAACCACAGGACACTGGAGGCTATTCGGCGGCTCAAACTAAAACGTTGAAAGAGACGCGTGCAAAGGACAAGCTGGCGTTATTCATGCTCTTCCGAGCTGTGGACGAATCCGGGTTCGAGAAGATAGCAAATTGTGAGACCTCAAAGGCAGCCTGGGACACCTTGGCAAATGTCTATAGAGGAGCTGACCGGGTTAAACAAGTCCGGCTTCAAACCCTTCGTGCCGAGTTGGAGGGAATAAAGATGAAGGACACGGAAGGAGTATCCGGGTTCGTTGCCCGGGTTCAGGGAGTTGTGAACCAGTTGAAACGGAATGGAGAAGTTATACCTGACACCAGAGTGGTGGAGAAAATCCTGAGATCTTTGACAGACCAGTTCGAAAACGTGGTTTGTGCGATAGAGGAGTCCAAGGATCTGTCTACACTCACTATTGATGAGTTGGCGGGTTCTCTTGAAGCGCATGAACAAAGAAAGAAGAAGAAGGAGGAGACTCTTGAACAAGCGCTTCAGACCAAAGCAACAATTAAAGATGAGAAGGTTCTCTATTCTCAAAACTTTCGAGGTAGAGGACGTGGCCGCGGTGGACGAGGTACTAGCCGTGGTGGTAGGGGCCGAGGCCGAAGTCAAGAAGGTTGTAATGATGAGGTAGGACAATCAAGTCAACAGAACTGGCGTGGAAGAGGACGGGGTCGTCGAGGAGGTCGGTCACATTATTCAAACATTGAATGCTACAAGTGTGGCAAGTATGGTCACTATTCAAAAGATTGTAACTCGGACAAATGTTACAATTGTGGCAAGGTTGGACATTTTGCAAGAGAATGCAGAGAAGAGAAAAGGGTGGAGGAGACATCTAACCTAGCCACAGAAGGCGAGATGAAGGATGGTGTCTTGTTAATGACACACAGTGAAGGAAGGTCAGACGATGACATGGAGTGGTATCTTGACACGGGTGCGAGCAACCACATGTGCGGACATAAGCACTTATTCAAGGAGATGAGAAAGGTGGAAACCGGACATGTTTCATTCGGGGATGCCTCGAAGGTTGAGGTAAAAGGCCGAGGTACGATCTGTTTTTTACAAAAGGACGGGTTAATTGGCTCAATTCGAGATGTGTACTATGTACCCGACCTAAAAAGCAATATTTTAAGCATGGGTCAATTGATGGAGAAAGGTTACTCGGTTATTATGAAAGACCGGGTATTGTATTTGAAAGATGAGCGAGGTCGGGTGATAGTCCGAGTTCAAATGGGTAAGAATCGTATGTATAAACTGAATTTGAAATGTGTACAGGTTGAATGTTTACAAGCCGAGGTAGAAGATAAGGCGTCACTGTGGCATCTCCGGTTTGGTCACCTACATTATGGTGGTCTAACCGAGTTGGCAAAGAAGAAGATGGTGGACGGGTTACCTGACATAAACTTTGAAGGAAAATTTTGTGAGAGTTGTGTACTTGGCAAGCATGCCAGGACTACGTTTCAGAAGACGGCAAGGTTTCGGGCTAAGCAACCTCTGGAATTAATACATACCGACTTGTGTGGACCCATCAATCCGGGTTCTTTTAGCGGTAAGAAGTATTTTCTCTCTTTTATTGATGATTTCTCACGGAAAACTTGGGTCTATTTTCTGAAGGAGAAGTCCGAGGTGTTTGATGTGTTCAAAAAGTTCAAGGTGATGATTGAGAAGGCAACAGGAAGCTATATCAAATCGGTGCGTTCTGACCGAGGTGGGGAATATACCTCGACAGAATTTCTGACATTTTGTGAGGAACAGGGGATAAGGAGGTTTCTAACAGCACCATACTCACCACAACAGAACGGTGTGGCTGAAAGGAAGAACCGAACTATTCTTGACATGGTTCGGTCAATGCTCAAAAACAAGAAGATGCCGAAGGAGTTTTGGGCGGAAGCTGTGCAGTGTGCTGTGTATGTGCAGAACCGATGTCCACATTCGAGTTTAGATGACAAAACACCACAAGAAGCTTGGAGCGGTCAAAAGCCATCAGTGGAACATCTTAGAGTATTTGGTAGTGTGGCCTATGCACACGTACCAGACCAGCTCAGAACTAAGCTCGAGGACAAAAGCAGGAAATATGTTTTTGTGGGTGGGATATGATGGAAAAACAAAGGGGTATAAGCTGTTTGACCCCGTCAACGAGAAGGTTGTAGTGAGCCGAGATGTAAGGTTTAATGAAGCAAATGAGTGGGACTGGAGCAATTCATCCGAGGTGAATTTTGAAGGCAGAATCTCAACACAAATTATCAACCCGGCAAGCCCTGAAGTTTCTGATGATGAAGACGAGGTACGACAACCCAGGATGCGGAGCATACAGGACATATATGAGTCAACAAGTGAGGTACATTTTGTTTGTCTTCTTGCAGACTCTGAAAACATAAGTTTTGAAGAAGCCATCCGAGATAAGAAATGGCAAGATGCCATGGATGAGGAGATAGAAGCCATTGACCGAAATAACACATGGGAGTTAGCCGAGCTACCAAACGGAAGTCGGCCCATTGGAGTGAAGTGGGTGTTCAAGAAGAAGATGAATGCTAAAGGGGAGATAGAACGAAATAAAGCTCGGCTAGTTGCAAAAGGTTATAAGAAGAAGGCTGGAATTGACTATGACGAGGTGTTTGCCCCTGTTACAAGGATGGAGACAATTCGGCTACTCATCTCACAGGCTGCTCAATACAGGTGGCCAATACATCAAATGGATGTAAAGTCGGCATTTCTGAATGGTGTTCTTGAAGAAGAAGTCTATGTGGAACAACCGCCGGGCTACATGAAGGCAGGAGAAGAGAAGAAGGTGCTGAGATTGAAGAAAGCACTTTACGGGTTGAAGCAAGCACCACGGGCATGGAATGCTCGTATTGACAAATATTTCAAGGAGAATGGACTTGAACAATGTCCATATGAACACGCTGTTTATGTTAAGAAAAATAGAGGAGACTTGTTAATTGTAGCTCTTTATGTTGACGATCTCATTTTTATGGGAAACAATGCCAAGATGATACAAGAGTTCAAGAGCACAATGACAAGAGAATTCGAAATGACAGATCTTGGTCTGATGAAATATTTTCTTGGTCTGGAAGTCAGACAAGACAACTCGGGTATCTTTGTCTCTCAAGAGGCATATGCAAAGGAGATTCTCAAAAGATTTAAGATGGCAGATTGCAAGCCGGTTTCAACTCCTATGGAACCCGGTTCAAAACTCTCAAAGTATGATGGTGGAGATCTAGTTGATGCAAGCAAATACAGAAGCTTGGTGGGAAGCCTACGCTATCTCACATGCACGAGGCCGGATATCTCGTTGAGTGTCGGCATAGTAAGTCGGTTCGTGGAGGAGCCAAGATACACACATTGGAAGGCGGTAAAGAGAATTTTGAGGTATGTTCAAGGTACAATTTCACACGGGTTACACTACCCGAGTTCAGCAAAACACAAGTTGATTGGATACTCTGACAGTGATTGGTGTGGAGACGTAGATGATCGAAAGAGCACGGCTGGTTATGTGTTTTTCATGGGCAACACGGCATTCACTTGGATTTCGAAGAAGCAACCCATTGTAACCTTGTCTACCTGTGAAGCTGAATATGTAGCAGCATCTTGGTGTGTTTGTCATGCAGTATGACTTAGGAATTTACTAAGCAAGTTGGAGGAAAAACAAGTCGGCCCAACCGAGATTCGAGTTGATAACAAGTCGGCTATAGAGTTAGCCAAGAACCCGGTGAATCATGAGAGAAGCAAGCATATTGACGTCCGATTTCACTTCATCCGGGATCAAGTAAAGGAAGGAAATGTGGAGTTAACACACGTGACCAGTCAAGAGCAAGTCGGGGACATTTTCACAAAGCCACTGCCGACGTTGCTGCTCAACAATTGCAAGAAGATGCTTGGGATGAAAGATGGAAGAAGCATTTAAGTTTATGGAGGAGTGTTATTAGATAAACTTAAATGTACGGTTTTTAGATTAATGGGTCTCTAGAAGTTTTATGTTTAGGAATTAATGTTGGTTAAGTGTTATGGGGGTTTGGTTTTGATATTTGTTAAATGGCTGTAAGTTTTCTACGGTTTATGTTTTATTGCGTTTAATAGCTTTTAATAGGTGTTTAAGTTATTTTTAGCAAGCTACCATATAAGGAGATGTAATCGTCATAGAAAGTACAGAGCAAGAAAAGAGAGTTTGATAATAAAGAAAAACTTTCGTAGATTATTCGTTTGGTTGTCTCTTGCATCTGTGTGTTGATACCTTAACATACTTGTACTAGACATCTCTTGGCTGGGCAGCAAGATAGGCAGCAAGAGCTTCTAAACTGAGTTTGCCATTGCGACTGTCTAAGGAATTGAAGATTTGGCTTATTTCTTGAATGTTTTGCTCCGTTACACTTCCCCTTTGCTTTAGTATTTGTAAGATAAACTCAGCTTTACTGCATACATAAAAGGAAAAGGTTATCAACATGAAATAAAAGGAAAATGTTTTTGTGATAAAACTTAAAATTTATGAACAAATATCAGCTGTCTATACATGTTTACTTTCTCAGTCGGAAAAGTATTATAATGTATTTATATTTCCTTAAATATTGTCATGCTTTGTGTACCTGTGATTGTCACAGAGGAAACATAGTGTATAGACAGCAGAGAAAGTAAACATGAATAGCATAGGTTAAAGGAAAATCATACCAGATCGATTTGTCCATATGCCTCCAATACTTGTCTTGGTATTGTGATCGTCCTAGTCGTAGTAGTGAGCCAATCTATACCACCGCCAACGAGGTAATTAAATGTTCTCCTTACTATCAGTATGCATCCAAATAGCCAAAAAAAATCTTCCCGTTAGTGTTTCGAATGATAAATCTCCATATCCAACTATGGAGATAGATACCATGGTGAGATAGAAACTATCGACCCAATTCTTGTCCTAGTGCATTATTTTGAGCACAAGAATTGGGTCGATAGTTTCTATCTCACCATGGTATCTATCTCCACAGTTGGATACGGAGATTTATCATTCGAAACACTAACCGGAAGATGCTTCGCATTTTTTTGGCTATTTGGATGCATACTGATAGTAAGGAGAGCATTTAATTGCGGTGGTATAGATTTGCTCACTACTAACACTAGGACTAGGACGATCACAATACCCACTTATACTTGATTATATAGCCCCCCTTGTTTATATAGCCCTTCATCAACATAGTTTTTTGTGTTTGCTTAACGTTTGATTCCCCTCTACTCCATCCCTTTGGTGGTCAGGCATGCTGCTATTCCTTTGGGCAGAGAGATAGCATTGACTCATCCTCTTTGGTATTTGTTCTTCAAGGTGCTTTCTGTAGGTTTCAAATGCTTGTCTCTCTTTGGTATAACTTTGTTTGGGAGCATTAAACTCCTTTGTTTTTTCTTCAACAGTGGGGGGAAAAGTCATTTTCAGCATGCTACACTCTTCCTCAACCGTCCTTTGATCTTGTTTTTTAGCCTTTGCATCGTGTATCCAAAAGAGGAAGGGTGTTTTAGTGTGAAGAATTGTCTGCTCTTATTTGTTCCTTGTGTCAAACGTTGAAGTAGCTGAACTACTGCTCTGTATGTACAGCTAAGGATATTTGTCTTCTTCAAGAGAGACAACGACCAAGAGAAATTATAGCCATCTTCATTGGACATGCCCTTCTGAATTTTCTGAAATTTCCCTTCTTATGCTTATTACTTTTTCTGCTTAAAATAAAGATGCTGTCGAATGGTCACGTGATCTTTCCCTTCTTAAGCATCCTCTTGTTGCAAGCGATGTACCCTGAGCTGTACATAGTCACATCTTCTATCTTTTCCGATCTCTCACATTTCAATTCCATATCCCCAATTTTAAAATTTTCTCTGATCGTTTTTTCTGCTTATTTCGCTCTTCAAGCTTCAAGACTCCGCGAAAGTACGCAAACTGAAGACGACAATGGCGCGGCTCTAACGGCTCTACCTGATGGAGCACGCGCGGTGGTGATGGGTGTCAAGAGGTGGCTTAATTGTTGGTTTGTCTCATGCTTTCTCTCTCACATCATTGCATTTTTATCTCTTTTTAGGGTTTTGTTTGGGTTCTATTTCTCGATATTGATCCTCCTAGGTTTTATTCATACGAATCTGGATTTTTAAAGTACAAAAATATGGATATTTTATTTCTAGATTTTTTCTTTTGCTCCCACTTTTTTTGGTTGAATATTAATTTTTACGATTCTGATTTCATTCGCTAGATTTTTATTTCAGCATCTTGATTTAACTAATTCGTTGTGTTTCCTTGTGCTATTGAATTCTTAACTTGCTTGATTCACGGAAAATTTGAGAATTTGAAAGGCGGGAATGAAGTATGCCACGATGGCAAATGGGTACTGGCTCATGTCGTCCACTGCGCTATTGTTGCAGACGACGGTGGGAACAATTATTTACTACTTATGCTCTGAATTTATCTCTAAGTTGTAAGTCATTCCATCCTTTTGAAAATGATGCCACAAATACATCGAACTCAGATTATGACTATGTTATGCAGCCACTTGCATTTATCAACCAATAAATTTCTTTAGCAGGTTCATTTTATTTATTTTTTATAAATCAAGAGCGTTACTTTCATGATCTTATTGTTCTATCTTCCCCTTTTCATAAGGAGTTTATTATTATGTACATTGTTATTTTATTTTATTTTATTTTTTACAGGGATCTTTCCTCGAATAATCTCAAAGGACCAATTTGTTCTGGTATCTCTGAGATGACTAACTTTAAAATACTGTATTACTCCCTAAATTATTGTTCAATTGTTTCTGCATTTATTTTTGGTGGGTTTTAAGGGATTTTGCTTAGTTTGTAATCACCTTCAGAATGCAGTCTGTTATTTGCCATGCCTCTGTCAATAATTGTTTATAGCCCTTGAAAACATTGGAATGAGAAATACAAGTTACTTGGATCCTGAAGTTTGGTTGAAGCTTTTACGGGGTCTATGGAGTTCTTAACTGCATGATATTACAACAATTTTATTACTTCACTTTGATGCATGAGTTGATTTTCAGGCTTCAGGATAGAACTCTTAAGAGCATTGACTGTGCTAGGAAATGCTCCCTCTAATGGAATGTTTATAGATTCTTGGTATGCCCACTGGAAAACTGAAATGCAGGAAACATGGTTCATAAGTGACTATCCTCTGCTGGTTTTAATTGCAAGACATAGTTTTTCAATACAATACCATGCAATTCTAATTTTAAAATTTTTATTTTTTAACAGAAATGGAGTATCGAATTAGCCATTGGCCGAATTATGTACTGTCAAATATCTCATCTATGTCACCAATGAAAGATTTGTTAAAAACCAATATTCGTTGAGTATTGCATCAATAACGCAGGGTGCTTGACAATAGGAGTGAGGAAGAGAAGCCAGGGTATGAATGGTTACCTTATCAGCACTACCATAGTTAACTTACACTTGTTTTTCTCCATATAGGTAATTGAAATCTTCTTTTCTTTATAAATTTTCCTATCTCATGATTAGTCTTTTTGTTTTCTAGCTTTATAAATTTTCCTATGACATGATGCTATTCATTAAGAGTTTAGTAATAGTTTTGTGATGACATGATGCTTTATCCTTTTAGTTCTTCTATCAGCAATAAGATTTGGATTGTTGATGATTTTCTGAAGTGGGTTTTGTAAACTTTATGCCCAAAATCACCTTTTGTTCTGTGGTAGTGCCAAGAGGGAAAAGAAATGGCCCCAAGGTCAGGGAAAGGGAAATCAAATAAAGCTAAGGCAGAGAAGAAGAAAAAGGAAGAGAAAGGTCACTTTTTTTTCCCCTTGCAAATAAAGAATATCAAATATTCATGTACTTGTCTTCCCTTTTTTGCAGTAAAAAATATGACTGAAATGCCTTTTCTCCTACGTTTATTTCTTATGTGTTTTTAGCATCAGCGCCGACTCTTGTAGACATCACTGTGTTCACTCCGTATGATTCACTGATTGTCTTGAAGGTACATACATATTTGTATTTCACATTCCTAAAATGTGGTTTCAGATCACTAACTATGTTTCTGTTGGAATTTCCCTGAAGGGTACCTCTACTGATAAGATACTTGATGTAAGAAGGTTATTGGCTGTGAAGGCAGAGACATGCCATTTTACAAATTATTCTTTGTCTCATGAGGTTTGCATTTTTTGATTAATTATTTGATATCAATTTATTTCATATATGCCAACCTATGTAGCTTTTCTTTATTTTACGCTTACAGCTACCCAAACTGATTTCAATGTTTTTCTTCCTTTAGGCCAAAGGTCAGAGATTAAATGACAGAGTGGAAGTTGTTACCCTAAAGCCATGTCTTCTACGAATGGTTGAAGGTAGGTGAATCCTGCATACTTATCTTCCAGCATCAACTACCATTTGTGTCACGTTTTCATGTGTATTTAGTTGAATCTACCATTTGTAGGTATATTTTCGCAATTGCAATGTACTTTATATTATTATATTTTAGAAAAAAGGACAATAAGCGTATAGGTCTATGGGGGGGGTGTAGATGCAGTGCAAATTATTCATTGAAAAAAGTAAAGCCCTTGTTTATACTTAAAAGTCTAACTGAATAACTAAGGGAGTGTATATATAATGAAATTTTGTTTTTAGTCCTGGGTAGTGATGGGGTTTCATCATTTGGTATCTTTAGAAATTTGAAGTAGCAAATAAATGAATAAATTAGTTAAACTTGTTTTTTTTATGTTTTTTTATTAGGCTTGTGCATAATAACCGGTGCACCATAACCGGTTATGGAACCGACCCGCATTAAATAAAAATAACCGGTTTTTTTAAATTGGTTCAGAAAATTGAACCACTTCTATTATTTAAATTGATCCAATTAAAACCCATTTCAAAACTAATTTTAAATCAGGTCGACCCAAACCAACCCGTTTAGATGACACGACTCATCGACCATCGTTCCTAATCGAATCATATTTTTCTTCACCGTTCATAGCTCATCATATTTTATTTAGTTAACACATACTCGCCGGTAAGTTCTCTTGTTGCAAGCGATGTACCCTGAGCTGTACATAGTCACATCTTCTATCTTTTCCGATCTCTCACATTTCAATTCCATATCCCAAATTTTATAATTTTCTCTGATCATTTTTTCTGCTTATTTCGCTCTTCAAGCTTCAAGACTCAAACTGAAGACGACAATGGCGCGGCTCTAACGGCTCTACCTGATGGAGCACGCGCGGTGGTGATGGGTGTCAAGAGGTGGCTTAATTGTTGGTTTGTCTCATGCTTTCTCTCTCACATCATTGCATTTTTATCTCTTTTTAGGGTTTTGTTTGGGTTCTATTTCTCGATATTGATCCTCCTAGGTTTTATTCATACGAATCTGGATTTTTAAAGTACAAAAATATGGATATTTTATTTCTAGATTTTTTCTTTTGCACCCACTTTTTTTGGTTGAATATTAATTTTTACGATTCTGATTTCATTCGCTAGATTTTTATTTCAGCATCTTGATTTAACTAATTCGTTGTGTTTCCTTGTACTATTGAATTCTTAACTTGCTTGATTCACGGAAAATTTGAGAATTTGAAAGGCGGGAATGAAGTATGCCACGATGGCAAATGGGTACTGGCTCATGTCGTCCACTGCGCTATTGTTGCAGACGATGGTGGGAACAATTATTTACTACTCATCTCTGAATTTATTTACTACCAATTTGTTCTGGTATCTCTGAGATGACTAACTTTAAAATACTGTATTACTCCCTAAATTATTGTTCAATTGTTTCTGCATTTATTTTTGGTGGGTTTTAAGGGATTTTGCTTAGTTTGTAATCACCTTCAGAATGCAGTCTGTTATTTGCCATGCCTCTGTCAATAATTGTTTATAGCCCTTGAAAACATTGGAATGAGAAATACAAGTTACTTGGATCCTGAAGTTTGGTTGAAGCTTTTACGGGGTCTATGGAGTTCTTAACTGCATGATATTACAACAATTTTATTACTTCACTTTGATGCATGAGTTGATTTTCAGGCTTCAGGATAGAACTCTTAAGAGCATTGACTGTGCTAGGAAATGCTCCCTCTAATGGAATGTTTATAGATTCTTGGTATTGCCCACTGGCAAACTGAAATGCAGGAAACATGGTTCAGAAGTGACTATCCTCTGCTGGTTTTAATTGCAAGACATAGTTTTTCAATACAATACCATGCAATTCTAATTTTAAAATTTTTATTTTTTAACAGAAATGGAGTATCGAATTAGCCATTGGCCGGATTATGTACTGTCAAATATCTTATCTATGTCACCAATGAAAGATTTGTTAAAAACCAATATTCGTTGAGTATTGCATCAATAACGCAGGAAGCTTGACAATAGGAGTGAGGAAGAGAAGCCAGGGTACGAATGGTTACCTTATCAGCACTACCATAGTTAACTTACACTTGTTTTTCTCCATATAGGTAATTGAAATCTTCTTTTCTTTATAAATTTTCCTATTGCATGATTAGTCTTTTTGTTTTCTAGCTTTATAAATTTTCCTATGACATGATGCTATTCATTAAGAGTTTAGTAATAGTTTTGTGATGACATGATGCTTTATCCTTTTAGTTCTTCTATCAGCAATAAGATTTGGATTGTTGATGATTTTCTGAAGTGGGTTTTGTAAACTTTATGCCCAAAATTACCTTTTGTTCTGTGGTACTGCCAAGAGGGAAAAGAAATGGCCCCAAGGTCAGGGAAAAGGAAATCAAATAAAGCTAAGGCAGAGAAGAAGAAAAAGGAAGAGAAAGGTCACTTTTTTTTTTCCTTGCAGATAAAGAATATCAAATATTCATGTACTTGTCTTCCCTTTTTTGCACTAAAAAATATGACTGAAATGCCTTTTCTCCTACGTTTATTTCTTATGTGTTTTTAGCATCAGCGCCGACTCTTGTAGACATCACTGTGTTCACTCCGTATGATTCACTGATTGTCTTGAAGGTACATACAATCAGTGACTGTTGGAATCACTGATTGTCTTGAAGGTACATACATATTTGTATTTCACATTCCTAAAATGTGGTTTCAGATCACTAACTATGTTTCTGTTGGAATTTCCCTGAAGGGTACCTCTACTGATAAGATACTTGATGTAAGAAGGTTATTGGCTGTGAAGGCAGAGACATGCCATTTTACAAATTATTCTTTGTCTCATGAGGTTTGCATTTTTTGATTAATTATTTGATATCAATTTATTTCATATATGCCAACCTATGCAGCTTTTCTTTATTTTACGCTTACAGCTACCCAAACTGATTTCAATGTTTTTCTTCCTTTAGGCCAAAGGTCAGAGATTAAATGACAGAGTGGAAGTTGTTACCCTAAAGCCATGTCTTCTAAGAATGGTTGAAGGTAGGTGAATCCTGCATACTTATCTTCCAGCATCAACTACCATTTGTGTCACGTTTTCATGTGTATTTAGTTGAATCTACCATTTGTAGGTATATTTTCGCAACTGCAATGTACTTTATATTATTATATTTTAGAAAAAAGGACAATAAGCGTATAGGCCTATGGGGGGTGTAGATGCAGTGCAAATTATTCATTGAAAAAAGTAAAGCCCTTGTTTATACTTAAAAGTCTAACTGAATAACTAAGGGAGTGTATATATAATGAAATTTTGTTTTTAGTCCTGGGTAGTGATGGGGTTTCATCATTTGGTATCTTTAGAAATTTGAAGTAGCAAATAAATGAATAAATTAGTTAAACTTGTTTTTTTTATGTTTTTTTATTAGGCTTGTGCATAACCGGTGCACTATAACCAGTTATGGAACCGACCCGCATTAAATAAAAATAACCGGTTTTTTTAAATTGGTTGAGAAAATTGAACCACTTCTATTATTTAAATTAATCCAATTAAGACCCATTTCAAAACTGATTTTAAATCAGGTCGACCCAAACCAACCCGTTTACATGACACGACTCATCGACCATCGTTCCTAATCGAATCATATTTTTCTTCACTGTTCATAGCTCATCGTTCCCAATCGAACCCTAATTTCACAGTTCACCATCTAAATCATTTCTCTTCAGTCTCACTCTTCATTTCTCCTCCTCCTCTCTCCTCTTCAGCTCATGAACTCAGTTCACCATCGATTAATAATTCAAATGTTTGTGTTGTGAAAGAGGGGTTCGGTTTTTCGAGTTAGGCTAGTGAAGAGGGGTTCGGTTTTGAAAAGCGACGGTCGGAGATTGAGTTGAGGAATAGAAGGAGGCAGTGATTTTTTGAAGAAACGTTCCGTAGGTAATAATTATTTTGAGAACTTCTTCAGTTAAATCATGTTTGTTTTTATGTCTTACTCTCTTCCCCTTATTTTGTGATTTTGTTGGACTCTGTAATGTTTTAAGTTGCATGAGGGTATGTTGTTTATAATTCAGATATTCCTTAGAGTTTCTGAATCAGTTGTGGTCTGAATGTTCCTTTCTGTTGTATTCTCCTAGTTCTAATGATGTGGATTTATAAGTGGTATCTTAACCTTACACAAAGGTTGCATAAATTTTGGGGTTAGCCCAACAGTGGAAACTCGTTATTATAGCTTATCAAAGGAACAAGATGAAACTTACAATGATTGGAATCCGATTTTTTATTTTATTTTATTTTTTTTCCTTTTCATTTATCTTTATGAAACTTATATTAATATGCTGTTGCACTTTCTTGTTAGTTGGGGTTGTCCAAAAAAGTGGCAAGGGCACATGGGTAGCCATGTTAGGTAATAAATAATTTGGAGAAGTTTGACATGGTTTTCCATTACTCAAATGGAGTACTACAAAGCAAAGGATATCCTACACTTTGTCCTACATTTGAATTTTGTGCTTCTTTGTCCTACATTTGTGAGTTCTTTTTGTGTTTTTTTCTCCTACACTTATTTTGGATTATTATTTCGGGAACATCATATTCGGACTGGCTGTGGTTCTGTATCTGTCATAGTCTATGGGGATCATGACAAACCAGCTCTGATCACTTCTCCAGATTTAGCACTTAATCGTAAGTGGAGTCAATTCATTTTGCTTCCACTTGTTGTGTTAATTTGTTGTTTGATTTGATTATTGTACTTTTTTGAAATATGACAATTATTAATCCAAAATTGACTTCGTGTTTTAGAAGTTCGGTGAAAATAGTTAGTAGAATCCAGCTTCACCTGCTACATGATGTAATGTAAAACTAACTTGTTAGTTTCGTTGTTGCTTCTGCAGTTTTACTGGTTCAAGCGGTGATAGACTGATAGGATAGTTTTTGACATTTTGTAATGAACATGCTTGCTGCTGTAGTGAACCTCAGCGATTATTGGTATTGGGGCGTTTATTCATCTAACCCCCTTCCATTTTTCAGTTTCAAATATTGCCTCTACTACTTGTGCCTTCAGAGTTTCTAAGGCTTATGTTAAAATTCAGACCTATTTGAAAAAATCCTGCTTGCTTTTATTTTATACAAACTGCATTATCCTTTTTTGCCTACTTAAAGAAGCTGCCATACAAATTAATAATTATGGTATCTGTATCTCAGAAATCCTGATCTATTTTATTTTATTTTAATTATTTTGTGTGGGTCGTTTGGGTAAATGGTTATTGTTTTATTAACAGAAACGTTACTCAGTTCCAGATCTCAAATAGAGAACTTTATTTATTGTTTGGATTCTAACTTATTTTTCTGTTGTATTTCTTTACATGCTTGTTCTAGTCAGCTTCTGCCTTTGCACCAATAGCAAATCCTACAAATTGTCCTTGGGGAGAGAAGGCATTCACTTGCGATAGTTATAGTTCTGCAAATAGAGGAGGTAAATTCTCATTATTTTTGCTTTGAATTCGGAACGGAACAATTTGATGTTTGTTTTGTGTTTGTTGATGTACCTGAAACATGTATTAATCCTGATTTTAAACGAATTTCATGCATGTTATGTCAGTGAGTACTGAGCAACGAATCACTCTGAAATCTTTTATGTAATTTTAAGCATTTCTTTCATTAATTTCTGCTCTCTTGCTCATCATTCTGTTTAAGGCTTCTCTTGCTGTAATCTTCTTACTTAATAGTCTAATTTGGATTGCGTAATGTAAGTGCTTAATCTGCGCTGTTTTGGATAATAAAATTAATTAAGGTATCAAAATTGTATGGTGCTCTACACCTTGAACACCTGATCCCCATATTTTTTTTTTTTTTTTTTGCAGAGATGGTTTCCCAACAAGATGCTACCTGTTCGACCTCAGTTGCCCTTAATATTGATTGACTATTGTGTATTTTCAGTTGAATTGTGCTTCAAAAATTAGTTGTACTTTCGGTTTCTATTTTGATGATTTTGTTAAGCTACTATGGTTGGTTTTATGATTGGTTAGTACTATTGTGTATTTTCAGTTGAATTATGGCTGCAAGTGACTTAGAATCTACCCTTTTGTTTATTGATTTTATCCTAGCTACAAGATATTCTGAAAGCCTACTCCTTGATTTTAGCTTGATTGTAGCATGTGTCACTATTCTACTATTATCAGCCACTACATGAGAATTTTGGTCTCTCTGCAATGTGGGCTGTGATGACTGTAGTGGTAGTTTTTTAGTACACTGTTGGTAAGTTTGTGCATATTTGTATCTGGATTTCGTGAATAAAGTTAGAAACACTTGGTGACTTCTTAGAAGGTTAGATGATTTAAGAAAAATCACGTGAATAAAGTTATATAAATTGCGTTTACCACTACATGCAGCAGAGCTTGCTCTTTGATGATAGTTTGAAGGTAACTTTGATCCAGTGCTTCCTCTTTCTTTTAAACTGTAGTTGATAGCCCTGGTTCAGAACCAGTTATAAGATTTGTGCAACCTTACCGTTTGCTGTGAAACATAGCACAATTGAACATTGCTTCTGATACTTTTACATTAACCAAAAATCCTAGTCAATATTGCATCACTTTGTTATATCTCAGTGAATAACTATTATTGTCTGCAAATTCTATTATGATATTATTTCTTGTTCGACATTTGTTGTGCGGCATTGAAAAATTTATATATGTAGTACTGATGATCTAAAGATGACTGCTGGCAATCACTGCTTGAGTTTGCCTGTTAACTCAGATTGTAAAATATGACAAATCTGTGTATCCCGTGTCTTGCCTTGACTATGCTTCATTCATTTTCATATTATATCTAAAGAACTGAAAATTGTTCATATATATTTATATGCATGAATGAAATAAACTTCTTTTTTTAATTTCATACATGATTAATATTATTTTATTCCTCTATACAGGGCTTCTCAGGCAGCCAAAGTGGGGTCATCTGAAGGATTTGCACAGAGCAATAAAACTCTGTGAACCTGCTTTGGTATCTGGAGATCCTACTGTAACACGGCTTGGAAACTATCAAGAGGTATAACTTGAATTTTTTATCTGAGAATTAACAATCCTATCTTAAATTCTTTGTAAGCAAACTAAATTTTAACTTTCATTACTAATATACAGGCTCATGTCTTCAAATCAAAATCTGGAGCTTGTGCTGCATTCCTTGCAAACTATAATCCACAATCTTATGCAACAGTGGCATTTGGAAATCTTCATTACAACTTGCCTCCTTGGTCTATTAGCATTCTTCCGGACTGCAAGCACACTGTTTATAACACTGCAAGGATGAGAAAAAAATGAAACAAACCTTTATTTCAGATGACTTTACAATGTAGATTTTGTTACTGTTAAGCTTGATCAAGTGTATGCAATTGATTTTGATTGAATAATTTTCTGTAATTGTTAATTTTATGCAGTTGTAGTTTTGTGAGTTACATGTTTCATGAAAGTAGACATATACAAAAGAGAAGGAATGATTTTTGTTTTGTGGTCTTATTTAAATTTACATGCTCTTGTTTGACTATAGTTTCATTTACAGTGAAGAGAACATTGTTCTTTTCAATAATTTACCAGTGGCTGATTTTAGCAATAATGATAATTCCAAATCCCTGTACAGGTTAGGTTGGCACAGATGAAGAATATGTAAACTACCAAAGAGGAAGTACTGAACAATATCCAAATGTTGATAACTACCAAAATCGAGAAAAATCTTTTAAAAAAAATTATTCTTTAAAACCGGTTCAGAACCGGTTCGGAAGTGGTTCTAGTTCAGTTCATAAGTGGTTCGGGTTGAACCGGTTCTGAACCGGTTTTGACCCGAACTGAACCAGTTTCATTTTCAAAAAAACCGACCAAAGAACCGAACCGGTTTTTAATCGGTTCAGTTTGGTTCTCCAAAAAATCCGGTTTGGGTCGACCCATGCCCATCTCTACCGATGGCAGAAGTGCATGTGTTAAGTGAAAAATTTAATAAACATTATGAGAAATTGAAATTAAATGAGTTTTTTTTCGAAGCAGAGTGAGATGTTGTAGGGCTGAGAGAAGAATGAGTGTTAGTCTCAATAAAGCATTGTGAGAATGGGTGATAGTTTGCAACAAGAGAGAAAGACGAGATTTCACAATTATTTTTAAAAAAATGCAAATATTTTTTTTTGAAAAATTATAAACTTTTTTTATAAATTAATAATATCCAGAAAGTAAATAGAAATTAAAAAATATTATATATATATATACATATAACAATATTAAATAAAAAAATAAAATAATAAATTGTGGAGGCTTAAAATCTGCTAGAAATTACATTACATGGTGGAGGCTTTTTTGACCTCCACTAATAACCTATATTTCTGTAGTGGGGAGTGTTAGAAATAAAAATATTATCTATATTTATTACATTCTTAATCTGTAATTAATTATATAAAGAGCTCTCTTGGACAATTATACAACACATAATATACGACATTCATATTCCATATTTTTAAGTATATGCATTATATTTTATTTGTGTCATTAATTGGAAATTCTTTTTATCTAATTATCCATTGGAGCTTGTTGAATTCTGAATTATAACTTATTTTTATGATAATTTGTCTTTCACTTTGCCTTATTTATGGGATAAATGTCATCAACACAGCACTGGGAAATAACAACTTATTAAATATTAGAATGCCAAAGTTTTACCTTATATTATATAATTTTTTTTAATTCTATTAAAGCAATATAAGATCTAGATCTTTCCTTTTAGTATTCTTCTGCTATATACGCACTAATGTAATATCATCGGTAATTGGATCAGCCACACCTGATTAGAAGTAATAGAACTGAAGTGTAATTGTCATAATTCACCAGCTAATCATCCAACTAAATGTAACAAACAAAGGTGTATTGAGCACCCAATAGGTTTGGTTCCAGAGGAAACAACAGAAAACAAAAAAGGTCAGTAGATAGAGTAGATAAAAACGTCTAGAGGAAAATGCATTTTCCTGTACTTCTACTAGACATCTCTTGGCTGGGCAGCAAGATAGGCAGCAAGAGCTTCTAAACTGAGTTTGCCATTGCGACTGTCTAAGGAATTGAAGATTTGGCTTATTTCTTGAATGTTTTGCTCCGTCGTTACACTTCCCCTTTGCTTTAGAATTTGTAAGATAAACTCAGCTTTACTGCATACATAAAAGGAAAAGGTTATCAACATGAAATAAAAGGAAAATGTTTTTGTGATAAAACTTAAAATTTATGAACAAATATCAGCTGTCTATACATGTTTACTTTCTCAGTCGGAAAAGTATTATAATGTATTTATATTTCTTTAAATATTGTCATGCTTTGTGTACCTGTGATTGTCACAGAGGAAACATAGTGTATAGACAGCTGAGAAAGTAAACATGAATAGCATAGGTTAAAGGAAAATCATACCAGATCGATTTGTCCATATCAATGTCAGCCTCCAATACTTGTCTTGGTATTGTGATCCTCCTAGTGTTAGTAGTGAGCCAATCTATACCACTGCCAATGAGGTAATTAAATGTTCTCCTTACTATCAGTATGCATCCAAATAGCCAAATAAATGCGAAGCATCTTCCGTTTAGTGTTTGGAACGATAAATCTCCATATCCAACTGTGGAGATAGATACCATGGTGAGATAGAAACTATCGACCAAATTCTTGTGCTCAAAATAATGCACTCCAATTAGTCCTATAGCAATCCAGAGAATGATAATCCCTAAAGCCATGCAAATCCTGAATCGTGTCCTGAATCTTACTTCGTGTATGTCCACCATGCATATGAATATCAATAAGCATTTGTATTTTTGTATTATTCTGCACAATGCCGCCTCCAATTTATAACAAATATATTCCATCGTCTTTTCGACGAGAGGACCATAGATCCAAAAACCCAGCAATGTATAAAAACTTGTAAAGACCTTCATACTTGTATTTTTTGGTGTGATATCTCCATATCCGTTTGTAGATAGTGTTACCATTATGAAGTAAATGCCATCTACAAAATGTTTTGTGTAACTGCGATTGAAATTGTGACTTGTCAAGTACACACTCAATCCAATTGCTATATAGAGCATAAGAGCACCAATAGACCAGATTAGCCGAATACAAGGACCAGTGTCATCTAATGACACCATTACAACACTCACTCTGTTTGCATTCCCAACTTCAGCAGCCACATTAGGATTCTCATTACCATCAGCTTGACCTTGTCCCACCAAATCCCTAGCTAGCTGTATCTCTTGAGCTTGATGAGCCATGAGACCTGTTGGATTCCAAACAATTAGAATGTGAGAAAATGAAGAAAAAAGAAGAATATATATAAGTCGCAACTGAAAGCAGTAATAATTCATGTTTCTAAAGATGGAAATAGAAATGAGGAATGCAAAGTGGTATATGCATTGGTTTTGCCAGACAGAGCATATAGGTTAGTGGGAAGCTGCTGCTCTTGGTGGAGCAGGGACTTCTAATGGGGCTGAGACTAATGGTGCAACGGTAATGGAGCTATGATGAATGCAAACCTTTTGTATGAAACTCTCGCTTGTCAAGAAGTTTTTTTTTTTTCAATCCCCCCTTTTACTGAACCGTCCCCTTGTTTATATAGCCCTTCATCAACATAGTTTTTTGTGTTTGCTTAACGTTTGATTCCCCTCTACTCCATCCCATTGGTGGTCAGGCAAGCTGCTATTCCTTTGGGCAGAGAGATAGTATTGACTCATCCTCTTTGGTATTTGTTCTTCAAGGTGCTTTCTGTAGGTTTCAAATGCTTGTCTCTCTTTGGTATAACTTTGTTTGGTAGCATTAAACTCCTTTGTTTTTTCTTCAACAATGGGGGGCAAAGTCATTTTCAGCATGCTACACTCTTCCTCAACCGTCCTTTGGTCTTGTTTTTTAGCCTTTGCATCGTGTATCCAAAAGAGGAAGGGTGTTTTACTGTGAAGAATTGTCTGCTCTTATTTGTTCCTTGTGTCAAACATTGAAGTGGCTGAACATAAGGATATTTGTCTTCTTCAAGAGAGACAACGACCAAGAGAAATTATAGCCATCTTCATTGGACATGCCTTTCTGAATTTTCTGAAATTTCCCTTCTTATGCTTATTACTTTTTCTGAATAAAATAAAGATGCTGTCGAATGGTCACGTTATCTTTCCCTTCTTAAGCATCCTCAATTTGATGGAGTGCGTGATCTTTCCATCAGTAACCAGTTATTAGAGAAGTGTAAGCATCCTCAATTTGATGGAGTGTGTTAGGGACGTGCCTAACAAGAGAGAGAAGATCAGAAAGTAACAGAAGAGATGATATTAAAATGCAGTAAAGGTATCAGTTACACTACAATCCTATTTATACTTCTCTTAACAACTCCTGCTATCAGTATTGAAACCCACCATGACACGTCTGCAACTAATAACCACAACGTGTAACCTTCCTAATTACAATTGTAACTGACGTGGGGTCCTACCCCAATGAAATCAACCATGGGATTCTCATATTATATATTATTTGCTCATGCACATTATACTTAATTATAAGTTGTGCACATTATACATGGTTATACCCCTTAAAACAAATCTGAAGCCCTTCAAATTTTTACTATTTCCATGCTTTGATTTCTAATCGGTTGAAGTCATCAATCAAAGTCATTCAAACTGACAAGGGTGGGGGACTTTTGCTCTTCCACTCAACTCTTTAATAAACTAGGCATTGTTCATTGTGTAGCCTGCGCTCACACTTATGATCTAAATGATGTTGTGGAAATAAAAAACAGACACATAGTAGAGACAGGCCTATGCCAGGGTAAAACAAAAACAAAAACAAAAAGAGAGCAGCAAATCACATAAAGCAGAGGAGGACAATTAGAGATCAGGCCTTTGGTTATAAAGACAAAAGTCTTTAATGCTGAAGTTGCAAATAGAACTAAGCAAAAATGAGAACAGAAAAAGAGACCTAAGGATGATCATCAAAATAGAGAGTGGAAGGAGTTTCTTTGCTTGAGGGAGACAATACTGCAATATTCAGAGGCTGCATCATTTCAGACTTTAAGATCAGATACATCAGGTTTATAAAAAACAGACACATAGTAGAGACAGACTTATGCCTCTTTACCAATGAAATCTTGGGAACCAACAATGAACTTACAGCAAAAGGGGCAAAATCAGAACATACCTTTCTTCTTGTTCTTTATTGAGATGTATGTATTGAAGATGAAATGGATTCCTATACGAGCCAAAACTTCTTTTTCTTTTGAAAAAGAAAAAGAAAAATACAACACTGATGTGAACTGTATAAGTAAAAAAGTAAATCTGAACGTGGCTGTATCACAAAAGTGGCTGTATCCCGTAAATCTGAACGTGACTGTATCCCATACAACGTTTTCTTTTGGGTAAAACTGTATAAGTAAAAAAGTAAAAGTAATTTTTTTTAAATCTCGTAAATTTTAAAAGAGGTAAAAGTAAAAAGTAAAAAAGAAATTTTAAATCTCCTTTATTTTAACATAGGTAAAACAGTAAAAAATATTTTTTACCCCTATTCATCAATTAGACAATCAGATATGAGATGAAAATTTAGACAATCAGACACGATAATATTTTTTTTAGAGCAACTGCATTTTTTTTTTGTATTAAAGTTTAATTTTTTTTTGTCTTTTTTATTATTCAAGGCTTTAAGTATTTATTTTTTCTCTGATTATTTTTGTTTTTACATTTATGTTTTATATTTATGTTTTTTTTGTTAGACTTTTAATTTTCTGTTTTAACTTTTATCTACATTCTGCAAATGATTATTTTATTTATTTTTTACTGTTCAATTATTTATTTTCTCTCCATTTATTTTTGTTTTTGTACTTCTGTTTTGTTATATTAATATATTCATATTTTCTGTGGAGGTCTTTGACTCTCATAAAAGACATTTGTGACATTCACTCAGACCCCCAGTTCTGCCATCGCCACAACATAGTTTGTAGGGTCTTTGTGTACAACGTCACAATTTGTTGATATATTTTCTGGAAGTTCCAAACCTCCACAAATATTGCACTTCTTGGAAGGTATAAAGCTCCACAAATAATATGGTAAGTTGAAGTTCAAAGTTACAAAATTAAGTTGTAGTTGTGCTGAAACTTTTTAAGAACACTAACACTTATAGATATCATCCGAAAATCATGAAGAAAGAAAATGTTATGCAAATTAAATTATACTTCGAACAGTGTTTGTATTAAAACCCCTCCAAAAGCATCTGAACTAAGGGAAGAAGTGAGTAAGTATAAAGCTCACAAATAGTAACATTATAACAAATAACAATTTATTATTTACATGAATATTGACTATATTTTGGAATCCAATCAACTAGACAAACCTTTACATCACTATAACAATCAACAAGACTTATCATTGTACAACCAATTTGCAGCCAAGTGAAGACTGATAATAACTATATTAACCAAATCAATCCAATTGTGCTTGTATCCAGTTAATACGTAAGGATTGCTCATGATAACAAATCTAGCACTAGCCTTTTGCTCAGCAACAATACTAATTGCAGTAATATTCTTGATCAACACATGAACCTGCGGCCTCTATAAGTCCATCGGGATGAGCTTTTACATTAGTTACTCGCTCTGCTTCCAACTGTGATTCCAGAAAACCATCTTTTGCCACATTACCTCCTCTAGTACCATGCGAAAGTTACTTGGTTTGCTCTTGTACAACCGGATCTGCCCCTGGAACCTGAAAAAAAAAGCATAAATATTTATTCATTAAATGCCCAATATTCTTACAGAAAACAACTGCAGCCAGTATCGTTTAACCACACACCTGTCCATGAATTCCAAAAATGGAAATATCATTCCCTACATCACCTAGGTCCACAGGTGAAATTCAGAATGTTTAGAAATTCTAAAATAAACCCACTTACCATGCTGAAACGGACCATACAAAGTATATCCTAAGAAGATACAGAGACTTAATTGTTATCAGGTGTGCAGTCATGATTAAGAATATGTGATGCATAGCATAATAAACAAACAATGCTGCTCCCAAAAGTTTGAGACAGGTTGACTAATTACCAATTAACCAACCGTCAATTTGATCCAAAGTTTGCAGGCATCAAGTTTTGGAACAAAAGTAAAGAATATTAAAATGATATCTTAATTTTAGAGTTAAGAAACTTTAAAACACCCATATTGAGTTCAGTATCAGATAAAGAGGTGGGCACAATGCCATAAATGTAGAAGATAAGAAGAAGACTACCTTTTTAATCAAGAAAAGCACCCATAGCTTGACAGAGCCCCACTGTAGTTATTTTGTTTTATTTGATTGATTATTATTACCTTGGCCTTATATTTTTCGTAAAGGTCATAATGATTGGGACTAAGATTTTATAAACATCCTTTATAAAATCTTCCCATTTGGGATTCAATGTAGAAACCAAACTCGCTTTTAATTGGTTCTTGAGGCAAAGATAAAGTCAATAAAAATAACCCCTAGGTCCACAGGTGAAGAGACTGCACTTGACATTAAACAGGAAGCAGAAAATTACCATATAGTGGGCAAGCTCAGTAGCCATGTGAATATCACTACTTGCTCCTGTTGTGATGTGATCCAAACTATAGGGACAATGCAAGAAGAGAATCAATTTGCCGATAAATATCCAAATCACCAGCTCACAACTGGTTGATCAACTAACTATTCATCAGTGTCATCCATTTTTTATATATATATATATATATATATATATAAAGATTAGTGTCTTTCCATGAGTGGATGGAATTTCCGAGAGTTCAGTTCTCAGAATTTTCAACTTTGGAGATTTTCATTGCGATGAGTAGGCTTGGAAACAACCTTATAACATGAAATGACAGCTACATGGACAAGTATGGAATTTTAAAATAATGTAGGACAAAAGTTTCATATACAAAAATTTGAGATGACAAAAAACTGTAGTGACTTAAACCCATACATTAATCATATATGCCACGATCCATAAGTTAACTTGCTAAACCAGATTTCCTAACATGTATACACTTACTTTTTTTTACTCTTCTGATATGAACATTGCTAAACCACGTCCTTGGCTAGCAGAGTTTTTCCAGTTCCCGGTGGTCTTGTCAAGAGAATCCCCTGGAAAAAAAAATGTTCAAGGCTCACTTGATGATAAAAAAAATCAAATCCTTAATTTCCAATGCACATTAAAAAGCATGGCATTTTATAATTAGACAAGCAAGTTCATCAGCATAGCAGCAGGCAATGAAAGCCACTAAAAAGAATCCATAATATTGTGGTGAGCCTGGTGACCAAATGCTAGCATGTTTATTCCTATAAAAACAATTTGCGTATGGAGATAGTATAAATATGATATCAGCTCATACACAGGGATGGAAACCTAATCCTCATACAAAGAATTTATAAAAAGGAGATTGATATCACACATATAATTCATGAGTAATGAATGCTCAATGCAAAAACAAACAAAACTTGACAAGGTTTTAAGCCCATGATTATTGGGAAAATGTTAAAGGTATAGGTGTCAAAACTTAATCATGGTTTCTCTAAAATCTATTATGAATATCAGGAATATCTCTAATGGTTAATCTGTTTTACCATGATGTCATAAGCAGAGCACACGTCTTTCATGTAGTGATACATGCATGATTAACGTATCTGCTATTCTTGTTCAAGTTTGAAAAAAGATTTTACTTTACACTGCACTTGAAATTATCAATAAATTTTAAAATTCTTCATCAGCTAAGTATTTATAACATGTGTTGAGATATATAATCCCACATTGGTTGTATATGCAACTAATGTGAAGTTTATAAGGCCTTGGGCACTCCCACCCTTTGAGCTAGCTTTTGGGGTGGTGTATCCCAAGGTTCTTTACAAGGTATCAGAGCCTCGCCGCCCCCCACTCTCTCTTGTGGCGTTTCTTAGGACAGGTAGGCTGGGCCTGTTGCATTGTCCACTCTTCAAGCCCAATGGGCTCTTGTGTGAGGGGGCGTGTTGAGATATATAGTCCCACATTGGTTGTATGTGCAACTAATGTGGAGTTTATAAGGCCTTGGACACTCCCACCCTTTGAGCTAGCTTTTGGGGTGGTGACCTCAAGGTTCTTTACAACATGTATCATAGATTCTATATTTGACTATCATCACATGCTTCCTAACATAAAAGCAAGCCATAACAAAAATGTTATAAGATTCACAAGGAACAAGAATTAGTCTTCATAACCCAGTTGGGGTAATGATGAGTAAAGCAAAAGTCCTCATACAAAGAAATCAGCCAATTCATTTAAAGGAGAAAATATAAGCAAAAGTTGTCATGTAGAAAAATTGAACAAAAAGACAAACCACGTCAGACCTTTGGCAACTTTCCTCCAAGGGGAGTAAATTTAGTTGGATTTTTTAGGTACTCCACAACTTCCTCAAGCTCTTGCTTTGCATCATCACAACCTTTCACATGCTTAAATGTTTGACATTCTGTGAGAGAGAGAGAGAGAGAGAGAGAGAGAGAGAGAGAGAGAGAGAGAGAGAGAGAGAGAGAAATTATATAAGGCTTTGTGGAAAAGAATTCTGGTATGATCTACAAACAAGATCTCTAATACAAATAAATAAATAATTTTTTTTGGAACGTCTCAAAAGGAAACAAAAGAATAAAGAAGAACACCAGACTAACTCCTCAAGAATCTAATACCCATAGAGTCCAAATAAAACTCCCGTAGTAGGGAACAGACTTTAAATGACCCAATTCATAGAATTAAATATACTTCAGAACTTGTTCAAAGGTCAATGAAATAACATGTTATGAATAATTGATAAGCGAGGACTGTTTTATTTGGATTAAAAAAAAGATTGTGCGTGTATTGCATTATTCATTAACCAATTGAACTTACAACGTTCTCATCCAAACTTTTAAGCGACTGCCCAAATTTGTAGCTGATTAATTGTTATTTGCTAAGCAACAAATCATCTAATTTTCAAGAAACAAAGAATTGACTATTTTGGCATATTATATGAATATGATTCATGTTAGTCAGAATACATCTTAAAAAGTCAACCGTTTTTGGCTTCACTTCCTTATTTAGTTCCTTGGGGACATAGGAAGCTATGAAGAACCGATACTCCTTAATTTTTTTTTTCAACGCGTATCGGACACGTATCCTTTGGTAATTGACATCCTGTATCATCGAGAACGTATCGAAAACGCGTATCGGTGCTTCATAGATAGGAAGTACTTGAGCCAATACCTGAAGTTCCAATCCCACCCAAGCTTCCTATGTATTTTTGAAGTGCAACAACACCCATAACCCGAAAGGCATATATATTTCATAAGATAACAAATGAAGCTTTCAGGTATGAGCAGGGAGAGAGAGAGTGAAAGAGAAGAGAACTAAAGGTTCATACCAGATCATTAATCCCACAGAAGCAGTAAGTAAAATAGCTGAGAGAGAATCTGTTAGGAAATGTGATTTATTTGATTCCTTTGGATCAACCTAAAGAAGGAAACAACTCAATTAGATTCCCAACACAAACAAACAAATAAAATATTCTCTAAACTAAAAAGTTAATAACTAAAATTATCAAGCAAACAGAACATTTTTTTGCAATAATTGTTACCATAACCACATGTAGTGGTTGCTTCTCAGACATTCCAGGGGTAAGTATAGGCTAATATGAGTTACCTGATGCATGCTTCTTCAACTCTTGCAACTGCAAAAATATATTTACTATTACTACCATTGCTCCCGATATAATGAATGTAAATTATGAACTAAAAATGTCATTCAAATGGCGGTGCCCCTAACTGAATGCGAAATTCATGCGATGCGGAAAGGAAAATGAATTCCCCAATCGGAATTGAAAATGAAATCTAAATCAAACAATTAAAGAGTTTGAAAGCCCAAACTTACTCACGATTGGTCAAAAAAATATGCAAATGGCGGAGAAGAGAAGCGAGAGAAAGAGAGATAATGAGGCATGGTCACCATTTTGGCAAACGAAACACAGATCCAAACCCTAGTAAAGAAAAAGATAAATGAGGAAATTAGAACCCTAGTAGGAAAAAAGAGACGAAGGAATCAAAATTAAAAAGGCTAGTGTGTGTTACGAATAGCGGAGACTGAGAATTTGAGAACGAAGATAAAGGGCTCAGAATTGGAAAGAGGAAAAGAGCGAGAGAAAAAAATTTGTGGCGTTCGGGGATGATACTCTTTTTTATTGCATAATAAAATTTAGTATTTTAAATTTTTTTAGAACATATTAATTGATAATGTCACACGTTGTTAAGATTTATTAAATGGAGATAAAATAATATTAGGTAGAAAAACAAAAATAAATTGTGGAGGTCTAAAACCTGTCAAAAATTATATTATTTAGTGGAGATTTTTTTGACTTCCGATAAATAACCTCCATTAATCACCTGTTTTTTTTGTAGTGACACTTATTAGATTATCAGTTTTAAATCCAATGTTTCTCATTTTTTTGCTAATATTTTCCACTCTCTCCAATCTCACCAACCGAAATTCTACAATTGGATAATGCTTCTTGTAAGGCCTACATGTGACTGTAGTATAAGGTTGGTATTAATTTTGATTTAATGTGCAAGTTATATAAAGGTAATTTGGCTATAAGATAGGAAAGATGAAAATAAATAACTATTATTGATAGGTGCATTTATTATGAAGGACAATTGTTTGACATAAGGTAAAACGGAAAAATCCTCATAGTGTGCCCATAAGAATTGTATCTCATCCTTATCAAAGAGCATACAGGAAAGAAAAAAGGTCTAGGCTATCAAAAGTTTTCTGCCATTAATGATCACAATTATTCTAGGCGCTTTTGAAGATCAAAGAATCTTTTGCATGGTGGATAAAAGTTAATATCCCTAATTTTATTTATGTTTATGAAAATATGAATTTCTGAAAACCAATTTTGTTCTTTTATGATTAATCCTAAGGTAGAAGACACAAATTGTTGAATGTTTACATTTCAATGGAATTTCAACCTAGAAACGCTGCGATTAAGCGTAACTTCCCGCTACTAATTCGAGATTTGATCGAATAACAAGTACCCCACGTCCCCACCGTTTCTACCGGAAATCCTTTATCATTTGTGCTTCGTACCATGCCATGTTCCCAAAAAAGCAAAAACAACACCTAAATAATATAGCAAATCATCAATGACGGAATTGGTAGAAAACAAAAAACTTTCTATGGTTAATTTTTGAAATATCTACACGTCTACTTATTTATTTTCCTATCAAATAATTTTCGTACTGTATTTTATTTGTAATTTATCATATATAATATAATCTTACTATGATTAATGCCATTTGTTAGATATATATATATATATATATATATATATATATATATATATATAAGGGATTAGATAATTAGTTGTGTAGATATTTCAAAATAATTTATCAAACTTATTTTGATGTTCATCTTATAAATTAATACGTTAAAAAAATGTAGGATAGAATATATTGCATTGCTTAAATTAAAAAACATTTTACAAAAAGATAAAGTTTTTTCTTCAACAAGATAAGATAAGTTTTCATTGTTTAAATTCAAATATATCTAACAATAAGATAGAGTTTCCACTTCAACAATAAGATAAGATAAACTATTCAATACATAACAAGAAAATATAAAACAAAAATAAAAGCCATCACGTATGACATGGAAGCATTGCAAAGGGTTCTAAACATTCAACACAACTGTCTCTATTTTTTTTCCACCCTAATCATGTTTTCGTTTGGAAACCTTCTCTTTTTTCTCATACTCTTCACACACATCTTTGTTTCTCACACTTTCAATGAACCAAAGCCATGCAGTTCATACACTTTTCCTAATCACATTAACTATGCAGCATGCAAGGATTTGCAATTTTTGAAATCCTCTATGCACTGGAATTACTATCCATCCTCAAGAACAGTTGATGTTGCTTTCAAGAAGGAAAACACAACGGACTCTAGTTGGATTGCTTGGGCCATCAACCCCACCTCAAAGGGTATGGTTGGTTCCCAAGCATTTGTGGCTGTTCCAACATCTTATGGGACTTTCAAAGCCTATACCTCACCAATAACAAGTTATGAAACTCTCTTGCAACACGGTAATCTTAGTTTCCCTGTTCATAATGTTTCGGCAATCTACACAGACGGCCATAAGATCATCTTTGCAAGTTTCCAACTTCCATCCAATGTGACTTTGGTGAATCACGTTTGGCAAGAAGGTTTTGCTTCGGATGATGGAACTTTAAAAGCACATTTCCTATCAGGACCTAATCTTCGGTCTTTTGGTACCTTGAATTTTATATCTGGGAATGTTTCAGAAACAGGTGTAAAAGTGAATTCCTCAAATACTACACTAAAAGACGTAACTAGTTAAACTAACTCTTTAATTTGAATTTGTTTATACTTTTATCTTCAGTTTGAAACTTTGAATGGTATAGTATGCATTAATAACAATTTTCATTTTCAGGTTCATGGAATCTTGAGTTCTTTTAGTTGGGGATTTTTAATGCCTCTTGGGATAATATTCGGCTTCATGAAAGAAATTGAATTTGATTGTGGAGCACCTGCAAGCTTTTTGCATCGAGCATGTGTATCTCTGGTATTTTTTATTGGCTCTGCTGGCTTTTCTACTGGTTTGTATATGGGAAATCATAATCATTCCGACGTTCATAATACTTCACACAGATTTATTGGGATCACTCTAATATATTTGACATATGTTCACATATGTGTTGATATATTTCTGAAGCCTGAAAATCATCACAAGTATAGAATATTTTGGAAATTTTTTCATTTTATAGTCGGTTATTCAATTTCTTTCCTAGCAATGTTGAACGGCTTCATCGGTTATGACATCCTACACCTTGATGATGACGACATCAAAGGTCTTTATTATGGGATAGTTCTGTTCTTGGCCGGATTAGCTTGGGTGGTGGAATCCGTTATCCTTGTAACTTTAATATTTGGAATTATTACAAACTTGCTTTGACCTGTATTCTTATTATTATTATTATTATTATTATTATTATTTTGGTAAAAATGTTCTTATTATTTAAATTCAATACTTATGCATTCCATTTTTTTAATGTTTGTGATATTAAATTAATTACTCGAAATACCAAGGATATATAAATGATAATTGATCGCTTTATTTAGGAAATAGGTAGTTTAGTTACATAACTGTTTAAAATGAATTTAATTTTATTGATTTGCTTAATTTTTATAGGCGGTTATATTTATCAACATGGCTTACCACACTTATTAGATTATTATTTTTAAATTCAATGTTTCTCAGTTATTGTTAATTTTTTCTTCTCTTCAAATCCATAGAAACGGAAATTCTACAATTGGATAACGCTATATATCGCTGATTGTAAGGCCTTCATGTGACTCTAAATGGTATTAATTTTGATTTAATGAATAGGTTGGCATAAAGGTAGCTCGGCTAAAGAACAAGAAAGTTAATTAAAATAGATAATTGTTTTTGATAGGTGCATTTATCATAAACGATAAGATTGTTTTTCAGAAGGATAATAAAGCGGAATTTTTTTCATAATCTGTCTATGAGAGATGTATCTCATTTTTATCAAAGAATGTATATGAAAGAAAAAAAGATTAAAGTTACAAGAAACTTTGTGCCATTAATATCATAATTATTTTGGAACTTATGAAAATCAAAGAAACAACCTCGTCATGGATAAAGGTTAATATCCCTAATTCAGTTTATGCATATGAAAAAGTGAATTTCCGATATTTAATTTTGGTCTTTTACCGTGAACCCAAAAGTGAAAAAACTCAAATGGATTGATGAATGGTTACATTTCTTCATATGGAATGTCAACCGAGAAACGCCGGGGTTAAGCGCAATTTCCTGCTACCAGTTCAAGATTTGATCGACTAACAATTACCCCACCGTTTCTATGAGAAATCCTTTGTACATTTGTGCTTTCTACCAGGCACCCCAAACAAAAAATAATAATAACCCTAATAATATATTGCAAATTATCAATGACGGAACTAGTTGGAAACAATTAATTAACTTTGGTGACCATTACGCAAACCAATTCACATATACAATTAATTTTTATTTTATTTTAAACATCCATTTCCATCATGGTAAAAAAGCACAACCATTTGCTTGAGAGCATTCATTTGTTAGCACAGTGACCTCAAGAGAATGATGGAAGAGAAGGTGACGAGGATGATAGCCCAAAAAAAAAAAAAAAAATTAACAAACGTTGATTAATTATGCTAACTGTAATAAAAGAATGATAAATCTAGCTTCTAGTAGGCATAACGGCCTCTTTATATATTACAGGTTTTATAGACAATCATGTAAATGTTATTTAAAACTAATAATACTTATGTAGTATTTTAGATTGGGTGTATCTTATATTAAAATTAAAAAAATAAGCCATTAAAATTAGTGTAATAGTAAGAGAGTTGGGTATTTGTATAATTTTACTCGTTCTTCTCACTCTTTTAAGGTTAATGCCACTTAAGTGCCACTTCCAATTTATTTTGTTCTTTTTTTTATACAATGGTAGAATTAAGACATAACCTAATATAAACTATTCAAACCCTTCACTAGTGGTAGATCAAAAAAAATTTATTTATGTCTACACATTTAACAACGGATCAAATATTTTTTTTACAAAAAGAAAATTTTAAATGCATTAAAAAACAAAAGGAAATTTGCGCTCCTTCTTATCACCAGTAACATGTTTGAAATTGTTATAGAGAAAATTTACCTACAGTGTTCACCTTTTACTCTACAAAGAAGGATAAAGTATTTATTTTATAACATGAGATTCATAATATTTTTCTTTTAACTTTTTTAACTAAAATCAAAACTTTTTTAATTATTATAATAACAAAGACTAGGATGGTCCTAGACATCTGTTTACAATAAAATTTCCAACCATAGTATAACTTTTTCTACATGTCGACGAATATGAATCTCTCTTATAACAATGCTTTCTTGTGTCGGTTTGACTATTGAAATACAAATTACTTCAAACTGCATGTCCATTTTTTCTGATGAACATAACTTTATATTAGAGATATTCGTGGTCTAGATGGGATCGGTTTTGGAAGCAAAAATCATCCGATTCGATCCAATTCAATTTTTTTCGGTTTGGATTGGATCGGTTTTCGGTTTTTGGAAATTCCTAAATTTGTTTCATAATTATTATGCAAATAACATCTTTAGTATATATTGGCTTTGTAAATTTTTTTCTTTTGAAATACAAAAGCATTAACAAACAATAATATATATATAATTTTTTTGGCAATGAGATATGAAGCTCTACACAAATAAAATTTTGTTGATGAGATGTGACTAGATTTTTTTTTGGGTTTAGTTGATGGGTCTTGAGTTTATAAATTTTTGGGATATGATTGGAGAAAGGTCCAAGTAGGTAGAGGAGAATTAATATATTGGATCAGTTTTCATCAATCAATCCGAAAACCTATCCAATCCAATTAAAATTGCTGTTTTTTTTCGATTTTCGGTTTTTCGATTTATTCGGTTATCGATTTTTCGGTTCGGTTACCGCGGTTTGAATCGGTTTGGTTCGGTTGATGAACACCCCTACTTTATATGATGGACTGATGGACATTTGTTAAGTGATGAACATATCTTTATGGATGCACATGTATAAGAAACATGCTTTGTGAGTAACATGTCGTGATATCTGATTACAATTTTTCTTTTTTCTTGTTCTTTTTTCAAAAAAATTGTGACTGCACTTGCAGTCACTTGCAGCAGCATAGGTCCGCCATTGCCCCTCACCACTAGGGGTGTGTATCGGTCGAATTGAACTGAATTTTTTGAAAAATCGAACCGAATTGGTTTAATTGGTTCGGTTAAGTTGGGAACGATTCGATTCGGTTCGAACCGGTTCGGGTCGTCCCTATTCTGAAAAGAAAAAAAATTAAAGAAATAAAGTAATAAAAAATTAGTTCGGTTTGGTTCAAAAACAATTCGGTTCTTGAACTAATTTTAAAAACCAATTCGGTTCATGAACTGGTTCTTTAAAAATCGCTTCAGTTCATGAACTGATTTTTAAAAATTGGTTATTTTAAGTACATTCGGTTCAGTTTTTTGAGTTATTTTACCCGTCTTTACTCACTACTAGACCAATCCTAGTAACTTCACTTTTTCCAAATTTTAATAAAGAATTAACTATCATGCAATACTAAAAATATCCTTCACCAAAGAAAAATCTAATCTCAATTCGGATTTTACTTATAAAAAATTGATTTTATTTAAATGATAAATTAAGTATTATCCATTTGAAAAACAATATATTAATGACTCAACTTTTTAAAATTTAAAATTAGTTAAGTAAATCAATTTCAAAATTTAAAAATGCCCGTTTCCATGGAATTTTTTTTATGTAAGAGTTTTTTTAGTTGAATAAAGTATCTTTTAAGGGCTTTGAATATTTTGTTATTATAAAATTAATGACTAATGAATACTAAATAATTCTTGATAGATCAATAAAAACTTAACAATGAGCTACTAGGATTGGTCTAATGATGAGGGATTAGAATTGGTCTAATGATGAGGGATTTGGGTAGTTTAACTTTACATAAGATCATAAGTTCAAACCTTAGTGTCACTAATGTACTCAAAAAAAATTAATAATAACTTTTACCAATATTATGGTATCTGTTATAAAATATGGATGACTTAAATTTAAAATTCCGCTGGTATATATAGTGCAATTATCCCTTATTTATATTTTTGTAATCATCACACTAATGAAGCTTTGACTCCCTATTCGATCGACTAACAATTACCCCACCATTTCTACGAGAAATCCTTTTGTCCATTTGCGCTTTCTACCAGGCACCCCAAACAAAAAAATACGACTAATAATAATAATAATATATAGCAAATTATCAATGACGGAACTAGTTGAAAGCAAAAAGCTTTGGTGACCATTACGCAAACCAACTCACACATTGAGGATTTTCAATACAATTATTTTCTTATTTTAAACATCCATTTCCATCATGGTAAAAAAGCTCAACCATTTATTTGAGAGCATTCATTTGCTAACACAATTTCCTCAACAGTTCGACGGAAGAGAAGGTGACAAAAGATGATAGTGAATAGAGCGAAAAATAGAGAGAGTAAAATTAACAAATGTTTTTTTGGAAATTTTTCCAAGGTTTCCCAAGCCAAAAAGCAAAGAGCCAAAGACTAATCCTCTCAAGATGAAGAGATCACACAATTGTGAGTACAGTCTTTGTCAACAAAGCATTTTCTACACATGCAATTATGTTTAAGGGGTTTGCATTCATCATGCAACATAAAAAAAAAAGTTTCCTACAAACATAATAATTTGTGGGGCCCGTATTTTTTAAAGCAAAAAAAAAAAAAAAAAAAAAAAACTAAAGCACGGAAAACGAATCTCTAAAACATGACACAATCATTTTTTCTACAACATAACTCTTATAAAACCCTATGTTTAAATGACCTAACTATCTATCAATTGTGTCCGGCTTTATGAAACACTTGTTCCTCTCTTGGACATCATGGGGAAATCAAAATTTTAAACCTGACAATATGAACATGTACAGCTCACGTATGCTTGTCTAATCATGTCAGTACCAGGTGCGCATTTGGTGATCAAGTCTGTACTAGGTGTGTGTTTAAACCTGACTTTTTTCTTTGATCACGTCAATATCAAGTTCGTGTTTTTTCTGGCATAGAGTCACAGACATCATACATCATACGAGCACCTGTCTTGTGCACGACTATACGTGTAGGCACATGATGTGCGACTATGCGTCTTCTTGAATTAGTCTCGTAGTATGTTTGACCAGAAAATTAAATTAGTGAAATATTTCGAAAAACACATTTTTCAGATCAAAAAGCTTGATGTTCACCTTACCAATTAATACGTGGAACAATATACAAAAAAATATATTGCATTGCTTAAATTAAAAAACATTTTACAATAAGATAAAGTTTTTTCTTCAACAAGATAAGATCAATTTACACTGTAAACCCATAAATATTTAAGAATAAGATAGAATTTTAACTTCAACAATAAGGTAAGACAAACTTTTCAATACATAACAAAGAAAAACAAAACAGATAAAAGTAGTCGCGTATGTCATGGAAGGGTTCAAAACATTCAACACAACTGTCTCTGTTTTTTTTTCTCTCTAGTCATGTTTTTGTTTGGAAACCTTCTCTTGTTTATTAACTCTTCACACAAATCTTTGTTTCTCACACTCTCAATGCCTCAAAGCCATGCAGTTCATACAATTTTCCTAATCGCATAAACTATGCAGCATGCAAGGATTTGCAATTTCTTGAATCTTCTCTGAACTGCAATTACTACCTGGAAAGTCCATGAAATGTGACTTGGAACATGGGGTTTTAATATGAAATTGTAAATGAAAAGAATATTTTGTGTATAATATTAGCCCTAAATGCATTGAGTTGATTAATTCCAATTTAAGAACTAATGTGCTTGCACTTGTATTTTTTAGACCCATTTGTGACATTGTCCATGCAAAGAAAAGAAGACAAGGAATGGGCTGAACTTTCGAAGAGCAAGTCAGAAGCCGAAGTGAAAAGAAGCCAAAATGAAAAGAAAAGCAAATGAAAAAGAAAGACAGAAACAAATGGGCTGGACTTTGATCAAAAGCCCAAGTGAAGGAAAAGCAAAGAAAGAAAGTGATTGGAAGAAAGAGATAGAATCAGAAACGTGAAGCAATGGCTGAGAAGAGAAAAATCCTAGCACACACCGTGCGAAAAGAACCCACCTCCAGTCAACTGCAAATCCACACCATCCATCCTAATTCCCTGCTACAAATCAAACCAAGAAAACCAGACCGTTCCTTGATTCCAGTCAAACCATCCTTTAGTCCTCAAACACGGTTCATTAAGTGAACGACACAACCAAAAACAGTGAACCCTAACCATTTTTGCTTGATACAGAAAATGCCAAAACTGAGTGGGTGAGCTGGAGTTTGTTAGGAGTGCTAGCGGGATTGTTGGAGTGTGATTGTGATCCTTGCAAAGGAATCGCACGGCTGGAAGGAGCGTGTGGGTGCCTGCTGAGGTGTTAATCAGAAGATCGTGCAAGAAAAGAAGGAGACCTATAAAAAGGAGAGAAATGAGTGAGTCCAGGAGGGTCAGCTTCTGTTCTTGTTTTTAATTTCTATTCCTTCTGGATATTTTTAGTTTTTATTCTTGAAGTTCTGGTACTGTACTGAATTGATTTTTCTGTTGAGCTTTTAGCATGTTGGTACAACACTAAGCATATTCCGGTGATTAGGACTGGTGCTGTACTTTTATTTTTCTGCACAAAATTCTGTACATTTTAATTTTAGTCGCTGTTTGCAGCTCAACCCTCATGGGTATGAGCTAATTTTCTCTAGGTTGGGTGTAGGTACCCGAACCACAGTTTGGATGTTTGCTAATTGCGTTTGTTAGAATTTGATTCCCTGTTGTTTAATATTGTGCTTGCAATTAAATATTCTGTTATTAAGGCCTGATAGTAGATGTTATTTTAGGAATTAGGCATTGAGAGATGACTAAATCTGGACATGTATTAAACACATGGACTTGAGTGTGAGAGCATTCAAGGGCTGTCAGTCAGAGATGAGGACAGCCTCCATGTAATTTTTAGACTGGAACTAAATGAGTCTTTGCTTCATTTAGCATAGAGATGTGCAAATGTTTGTTTAGGACAAAATGGTTTTAAGAGATTAAAATCAATAAGGAAAGATCCATTACCAGGGAGTTAATTTTTAATAATCTATAATTAGCATTCATTCAGTGGCTGTTGGGAAGGGTAACCGAAACTCAACCTATTTTTACAACTTATCTGTCAACAACTCAGATTTCTTTTCACTTGATTTCCAATATCTCACTTTTAATTCTGTTTACTGATTTCTTCTTCATATAAAATCTCTTTGAATCAAATGTTTAATTTGCTTTCTTTCCATTTTCCAATCTTCAGTTCAAGAAATCAAATCTGAAAAAAAAAAAAAAATACTTAGAGTCAATGGTCAGTAGCATTCTAACTCAATTTTGAGATTATTTAATTTCTTTTATTTTTACCCAATATTTAGATTAAATTCAGTTTTAGCAATTACCAATTTTAGTCAAGTTATACACGCTAAAAATCCTTGTGGGAACGATAAGAGGGTCTCAAATACGCCCTGTATTACTTGTTGTCGCGTATACTCGCGCGCTACTTGCATAACTGTTAGCAAGGCAACACTACCCACCCTTAAGAACAGTTGATGTTGCTTTCAAGAAGGAAAACACAACGAATTCAGGTTGGATTGCTTGGGCCATCAATCCCAGCACAAAAGGGTATGGTTGGTTCACAAGCATTTGTGTCTGTTCCAACATCATATGAGACTTTTAAAGCCTATACCTCACCAATAACAAGTTATGTAACTATCTTGCAACACGGTAATCTCAGCTTCCCGTTCATAATGTTTCGGCAATCTACACAAATGGAGACAAGATCATTTTCGCAAGTTTCTAACTTCTATCCAATGCGACTTTGCTGAATCACTTTTGGCAAAGAAGGCTTTGTTTTCGATAACGGGACTCTAAGAGCGCATCCTCTATCAGGACCTAATCTTCGGTCATTTTGTACCTTGGATTTCGTATCTGTTGGATTTCATATCTTTTTCAGAAATCAGTGGAAAAGTGAACTCAATTACGACACTCAGAAACGCAAAAATCACGGACTAGTAGTAATGCATGATGACTAACTCTTTAATTGTAATTTATTTAGATTTTTATTATCAGTTTGAAACTTCGAATAATTTAATATGCACGACTAACAATTTGCACTTTCAGGTCCATGGATTCTTGAGTGCTTTTAGTTACGTGAAAGAATTTGAATTTGAATTTGAATTTGATTGTGCAGGACCCGAAACAGCGTTTCACTTGCATCGAACATGTGTATCTCTAGCATTTTTTATCGGCTCTGCTGGCTTTGGTACTGGTTTGTATATGGGAGCATGTGTATCTGACATATATGTTCAAGTATGTGTTGCTATATTTCTGAAGCCAGATAATGATCACAGGAACAGAATATTTTGGGAAAATTTTCATTATATAGTCTGTAATTCAATTTTGTCCTAGCCATATTGAACGCCCTCATCGGTTTTTTCATGCTCAAGGTTGATGACTGGAAAGCATATTATTATTTTATAATTCTGGTCATGGCCGTAATTGCTTTCCAAGTGGAGTTCGTTAGCGTTCCAATTTCAATCTTTTAAAAATTATTTCAAAATTGTATTGAAATTTAATTTGACCTTTAATGTTCTTATTATTTAAATTCAGTACTCAAACATTCCATTTTGTTTTTAACATTTGTAATATTAAATTAATTACGCGAAATTCCAAGGATAAATGATAATCAGTCGCTTTATTTAGGTATTAGGTAGTTTAGTTACGTAATTGTGTATAATGAATAAATTTTATTGATTTACTTAATTTTTCTAGGCTGTTGTACTTATCAGCTATGCTTACCACACTTATTAGATTATCAGTTTTATTTTTTTTATTTTTTTGATAACATTAGATTATCAGTTTTAAATCCAATGTTTCTCAGTTTTTCCTAATTTTTTCCACTCTCTCCAATCTCACCAACCAAAATTCTACAATTGGATAATGCTTCTTGTAAGGCCTACAGTTGGTATTAATTTTGATTTAATGTGCAAGTTATATAAAGGTAATTTGGCTAGAAGATAGGAAAGATGAAAATAAATAACTATTATTGATAGGTGCATTTATTATGAAGGTCAATTGTTTGACAGAAGGTAAAACGGAAAAATCCTCATAGTGTGCCCATAAGAATTGTATCTCATCCTTATCAAAGAGCATACAGGAAAGAAAAAAGGTCTAGCCTATCGAAAGCATAGTTGTTAAAATTTCAATTTATCACTACGATTTTATATTTTTATGATTTTTTTTCGTCCAAACGATTTTACTAATATTCCAAACGCTTTTACGTTTTTATGATTTTTTTATATTACAATTTTACGTTTTACGATTTTTTAATCCCTTTTCGATTTTACTTGATCTCGATTTTAACAACATTGCTCAAAAATTTTCTGCCATTAATTATCACAATTATTCTAGGCGCTTTTAAAGATCAAAGAATCTTTTGCATCGTGGATAAAAGTTAATATCCCTAATCTTATTTATGTTTATGAAAATATGAATTTCTGAAAACCAATTTTGTTCTTTTATGATTAATCCTAAAGTAGAAGACACAAATTGTTGAATGTTTACATTTCAATGGAATTTCAACCTAGAAACGCTGCGATTAAGCGTAACCTCCCGCTACTAATTCGAGATTTGATCGAATAACAAGTACCCCACGTCCCCACCGTTTCTCCCGGAAATCCTTTATCATTTGTGCTTCGTACCATGCCATGTTGCCAAAAAAGCAAAAACAACACCTAAATAATATAGCAAATCATCAATGACGGAACTGGTAGAAAACAAAAAACTTTCTATGGTTAATTTTTGAAATATCTACACGTCTACTTATTATTTTCCTATCAAATAATTTTCGTACTTTATTTTATTTGTAATTTATCATATATAATATAATCTTACTATGATTAATGCCATTTGTAAGATATATATATATATATATATATATATATATATATATATATATATATATATATATATATAAGGGATTAGATAATTAGTTGTGTAGATATTTCAAAATAATTTGTCAAACTTATTTTGATGTTCATGTTACAAATTAATACGTGAAAAAATGTAGGATAAAATATATTGCATTGCTTAAATTAAAATATATTTTACAAAAAGATAAAAAAAATTCTTCAACAAGATAAGATAAGTTTTCATGGTTTAAATTCAAATATATCTAACAATAAGATAGAGTTTCCACTTCAACAATAAGATAAGATAAACTATTCAATACATAACAAGAAAAAATAAAACAAAAATAAAAGCCATCACGTATGACATGGAAGCATTGCAAAGGGTTCTAAACATTCAACAAAACCGTCTCTATTTTTTTTTCCTCCCTAATCATGTTTTCGTTTGGAAACCTTCTCTTTTTTCTCATACTCTTCACACACATCTTTGTTTCTCACACTTTCATTAATGAACCAATCCTTTGGCGAGAAACCCTAGGACGCAAAAGAGGAACCCTAGCCGTCAGGTCTGCTGCGCCGTCACCCGAAGTCAAATCAGGCTGAAACTCCAGGGGAAGGACCGCCACGTAGAGACGAGTGCACCGCCGCTGGAACCACCCAAAAAGGTGGCCGGACGCTCCCTCACTCTCCAATTCTTTACCGGAGAGTGGCGACCACTCTCAGACGCTTGTGGAGGCGCGTGGGGGCGCGTGAATGGTTAGATGGCGGTGATCCACCCACCGTTGCGTTCTTCTTTCCGTCCTCTTTCCAACCTTATATAGATCGCCCCATTACGAGATCGGGAAGCCCTCGAAAAGTCTCCGACAGTACTGACTGCGCATCTTACTCGCGGTTTCTCGATCTTGAACTTTTACAAAATATTGGAAAAATACACAGAAAATTTGAAAATAAATAAAAACAGCAAGGAGGAAACCTAATCATATGGGATTAGCCTCCTTGTTACAAATCAAGAAATACACGAGAGACCCTAACCATGGATTAAAGCATTTTTCCCGATTAAAATTTAAACTTTTATGAAAATGAATTATAAAATACACATGCTAAATTCATACCATAATCCTAGAACCCTAGGTGCCACATTTCAAGAAGCAAAACTAATTACATGAATAGTGAAACTAGATTCACATACCAATGTACAGCCAAGGCTCTGATACCAATTGTAGGAAATCTTAGATTTATGCGGAAGCGGTTTAGGACCTAGTACATTGGTATGCTTACCGAATCATCCTTGTTTCACAATTACCTCTCGGTGCGCAGGTCTCGTGTAGAATCTTCCCTTGTAGGATTCCTCTTCACGAACAGCTCACCTCAGCGCCGCAGCACGAACAACCTCCTTGAAGCTGGACTGTGGCAGATCTTCCAGACTATCTCTCGAGGAGGATGAGATGGTTGTGTGGGCAACCGTTCAGATGATGAACGTCTGCCTCTTGGGGTTTGTTTCTGATGATCTGTTCACCTTGGAGGCACAAGAGGAGAAAACTATGAATATATACGCTTAGGTCTTAGACATAACTCAACCCTAAGCCTCATGGGCTCAAGTTTCACTGAAGCCCAATAGGACTTTAGTGACCAAAAGAGCATATATCCAACAATCTCCCACTTGCTCTTTAAGATACAAACTTGAGTTCGTAAACCCAAGACCATGTAGCCCATAAGCTATCATCATCTGATAATATACCCCATCCCTTGTCTCGAGCTAGCCTGGGGACCTACCATTTGTCATTGATCAAGGCTCCTGATAATCTTTACAAGATTATCTAATTCGACGCTACTCCACTAAAAGCCCGAACGTGAACTCCAAGATTAATGACCTTTATAACATTAATATGCATCGCCCCTTTGTAGAATGTCTATAATTGATTGACAAATTTTCTGTAACTCAATCAATTATTTATTCCATTGACTATGATAGTTTCTCTAATGGATTACATGCACTGGCCAGTGTCTTTAATATCCAAGTACCGAAACATATCAAGGGGACATATCCTACAAATTCCATGTTGTTTATCTCATAAATACCGATAATCAAACAATCTCACTCCCAAAATACCGACTTATTGGCCGTCAATAGATCGAACCTCACCCGTTGGTAAATCAAAGAATGAAAACTATTTGATTACCTATTTATAATAAACTCAGGATTAAGAGCAATCACATAACTATAGTTAACTGGAGATTTGATACCTTATGACAGAAAAACAACCTTAATCAAATCTCTCCTTGATCCTTTCAATGTGAATGTTAATTCACACCAATATTTTACAATGATTCAGACAAAATCATTTCATAAAATATTGCAGCCTAAATAAAGTGCCCAACTTTATTTAACAGCTGTGAATCCATTCATCAATTGTGAGAACCTATGATCATGTCCTCTATGAACGTATCCATATGATCATATACTCCACAATTTGATCCGGACCTTTATGTTTGTAAATAGTGCGCAAAATAAATAAATAAAACCTTATTTATGAAATTCAGAAAATTATTTTATTGTTTTATCGTCTTACTCCAAGAGCACAATGAAACCAATAACTCCCACTTGCTTAATGCAAGTCTGGGATCCTCCTAAGACCCAAAGAAGTAACATGCCTCTCGAACACAGGTTCAGGCAAACTCTTAGTAACTGGGTTTGCAAGATCCACCTCTAATGCTATCTGAGTTTAGTGAAAAACTCATAGCTCGAGGTTGATTTTCTTGAGTCAATATCCACTTGAAATAATTGAATTTTTGAAAACTCGGCTTTTCAAGACTCCTACTAGAATATACCAGCATATAATCTCTCGTTCTCCAAAGATACTTGAGTACATACTTAACAATAATCTAGTATTCCTCTAAGTTCAAAATGGTACTATCTCACTACTCCCACTGCGTGACAGATGTCTGGTTTAACGCCCAACATGATATGCATGAGTCTACCTTTGCCAAAGCATAAGATATCCTACTCATGCATTCTTCCTTCTTAGAAGTCTTTGGTTACTCCTTAGGAAGATGAATTCCATATCTGAGAATTATAATTCTTCTCTTAGAATTCTCATGTTGAATTTTGCAAGAGTTTTGTCAATGTAAGTAGCCTGAGGTGATGCCAACAACTTATTCTTCCGGCCTCATAAGAGTTTTATACCAAGAATATAATTGGCTTCCCCAGTACTTCCATACCAAAACACTAACTTAGCCAACTCTTTATGCTTGATATTACCTCCACATTGTTTCTAATAAGGAGCATATCATCTATATAAAGTACCAGAAAAGCTATTGTCTTCCGTTGTATCCTTTACATACAAATACACATCATTCATCAAGGTTCTCTCAAAATCAAAATTTTGATAACCTGATCAAAACTGATGTTTCAAGACCTGGATGCTTGCTTAAGTCTATGAAATAGAATTTCACAACTTGCATACCGTGTGTTCCTACCCATTTGCTATAAACCCTTTTGGTTGATGTATGTAGATATCCTGACATCCAACTCCCAAAATGAAATCTCATAATTGAGACTTATAGCAACTAAGAGAATCTGGATAGACTCAAGCATGGCGTCTGGCAAAAAATGCCTCCAAGCTAGCTTTGAAGGTTTTCACCTTTCTGTCCATCCTCTCTTTGTCTTTTATGTCCACATGCACCTTGTGGGTTTTACCCCTCTTGGTGTCTTTACTAGGACCGAACGGAGTTGAAATACAAGTATTTCATCTCATTGTTCATAGCCTGAGCAACACTTGATCAACAACATCTTCTAGTGCATTATCGTAACTAGTAGGATCAATGTCACTCAACAAGAAACAACTTGAGAGTTAACAAGGTTCTCTCCCACTACGAATGTACTGCACTAGACCTTGTGTATTTATAGGTAAAATAAAGAGTGGGTCAAATGATGGATCTTCAATTTCTTGAGGATCCGTTTATCCTTGATATTGTTCCTTTCCATGTGATACTAATATTTCTACAAGTTTCACTTATATATTATCATGTTGAATTTCCAATCATGGTTCTCTTGTTTGTTCACTTAGAGATATATCTATCCCCTCTTGAACAATCAAGGGAACAGCGGATGAAGCTTCTACAGATTCTGAAAATTCTTGATCTGAGATAAATCTCATCAAGAATAACCTAACTTAAGAGCTTATAATTTCTTATCTAGTCCTCCTTTAAGAAAATCATGTGAGTGCTCACTTAGATTATCTTGTCCTTAAGACTAAATAAGAAATCATCCCTAGTTCTCTTAGGGTAGCCAAAAAGATATGCACTCTTCCATACAAGATTCCATCTCATTTGACTGCTGTTGTAGGACGTGTGCCGTAGCACCCTAAATCCGAATATGGTTTGATCTGGGCTTGCACCCTTTCCATAATTCTTTAGGTGTCTTTACAACAAACTTTGACGGAATCAAGTTAAGAAGGTACATTTCCTTCTCTTAGGCATCTCCCTTGAATAACATTGACAAAGATGAATAACTGAACATGATCTTCACCAAGTCTAGAAATGTTTGATTTCCACATACTGCAACTTCGTTCAACTAATGCGTTCTTAGAGTTGACAGTTACGAAAACTATCCCCTCTTAAATCAGGTAAGACCTGAAATTACCAGATAGGTAGCCAACACTTTAGTCAGACCAAAGTGTTTTTGATTTGAACACCTACATGCTTTTCTGCCTCAGACTAAACCTCTTGGAAATTTCCAAAAGCTATAGACTTATGGCGCACTTGGTTCATCTGTCCAAATCCAGAGTAAACATTCATATAATGAAGTACTCATCACCTCTTCTGGTTTGAACGCTAAGTGGTCCACATACTTTAGTATGTACCAGTTCCAGTTGAATAGTTGCGCAAACCTTCTTGGCCCTTGTAGGATTGCTTGGCCACTTTACCTTCCAAATAGGACTAACATGTAGCTGTTAGTTAAAAGATTATTGAACTTTCAGTACCTCTTTTAACTAAAACATATTTTCTACTTGAGATAATGTGACTCAATCACAAAGGCCAAAGTTATGTTTCATTTGAAACTTTTATTTCTTTGGTGAAAATCCTTGTTCATCATCATTTCCATTCAACATAACAAATTTAAAAAGGTTATAGGACATAGGTAATAAAGACTATTTAAACAATGTATCAGAACAAACAAGACGAAGATGAACTTCGAAATGTAACTGAGGAATCAATTGCATTGTCAACCCATGTTTTAACCAAAACAACTAACAAAAATTGAATTCCTCTTGAAATCTGGAACAAATAAACAGTCACTCAAAACCATAGTCGTATAAATAAATTGTCCTACTGCAAATGCAGACACAAGTTTCCATTTTCAAGCTTAAAATATCTATGTCCATTGCTGACAGGTATGCCATGTCTACTACAAAGAGTAACAAACATAATCAGTGATTCCTGAATCAATAATTCATTCACTGATCAGGCCTTGATATGCCCATGTCAGGTTCTTTTCATCACCTCTGAGCAATTTTTCTTTCAGTATCCCTTCAGTCTGCATTTGAAGAACTTGCCTTGCGGCTTCTTCATAGAAACTGGTTTGACAACTGATAAACAAGTCATTTTGTTCTTGTTACCACCCTTGGGTTTCCCTTTGGATTTAACAAGACTCTTAGCAAAACCTGTACCGACTGCATTCTGTCTAGCAGAGCTGCTAGACGCAGCAAACATGTCATTAAGAGTCTGAAGCATTTCTACCCTACTCTTAATCATGTACACTTGCTTCTGCAAGTATTTGGAAAGACTGACAATAATATAGCAGCGAACTACCATATCCGCCCTTTCCTAATCTGAGAAATGCATCTTAGTTTCCTAAGACGCATCCTCTGCATGTTGCTATGGCCCTCGCATTGTCAGAACAAATTTTAGCTTCCATGTTTTAGAACAATATCAAAAAATTTGCTTTTCACTTATTCATAGTTGGTACCATCTAGAGGTTTTCGACTCAATCATTTCTAAGATATTTTCTGAAAAACATATAAAGCACACAATTACAAACAAATAATGCAATAAACAAACGAAGTGCAAGTAGATTCTCATAACTACTCTTGTTTATTGTTAACAATCCTTCAGTTTATCTTTACAAGGCTTACGATGGGCAAGTCACTTGTAAAAACCAAAATTGTTATTTGGGCCTTCAGTGCCATTGCCAGAGCCTCGATGGGAGGGTTAACAATTTTACCAAAGTTGAATGTAATTAACCATTGTTTAATTTCAAAATTATCCTTAGTGTCTAAGCATTGCCGACGATGGGCCGTACAATACTTTACTAAAATTTTGAAATTATTAAGATTTAATCTAGTGAAATCTGATTATCCTTATCCGATGGGGCTTCAGCGATAACCATTTCACTAATAAACCCACAAATGGAGCCCGCAGGTTTTAAAATTAATTAATTTTTAAAACCTTCACCCATTCAACATTTTTGTTTGAGAATTTTCATAAGCCCTGTTGAATTCATTGTTTAATTTCAAAATTATCTTTAATAACTTAGTATTATCGACGATGGGCCGTACAATACTTTATTAAAATTTTGAAATTATTAAGGCCCAATAAAATCCAATCATGCTTATCCGTTGGGGCCTCACACGATTATCTTATTGATATGCCCACAATGCGCTTGGAGGTTAAATTAATTTCTTAACTTAAATCTCCTCCCATAATTATTTAGGTCCAATCTAATAAAATCCAATCATGCTTATTCGATGGGACTTCACATGATTATTTTATTAATGGTCCTTATAATGTGCTTGAAGGTTAAATTAATTTCTTAATTTAAATCTCCTTCCATTCAACATGAGCAACATTTTTTTAATTTCCAAGAATTATTTAATTTAGAGTATCCTTTGTTTGATTTCAAAAACTATATAAGTAAGAGCACCGATAAACGTGCACTAAGCTTAACATAATTTTGAAAGCATTAAGGTCCTGAAATCCGGTCACTTTACGTCAGCGTGTGCTCCAAACAATCATGATACATGAATGTTGTATGCAGCGTGTGTTATTCCATGACCATTTCAGAAAACCACCAAATTACTCGCAAAATAAAAGAATTCTCTTAGGAAATTTTCTCTAATTATTTTTCTAGATTTATATCATCCAAATAGCTGATTTAATTATTAATCTAGATTGCAACAATCATAATAATTATCATTTATGAGGATAATTTGAAATCAAAATAATTTCCATAACGATTATTTGTCTTGATGTTAATTATCCAAAATTAATTAATTCAATCATTAATCTAGATTTTTAATAAAAATCATAATAATTATTAATTAATTTCTTAGGATGATTTAAAATCAAAATAATCCCATAATAACTATCATACTAGTCGCTGAAGACATAATAGCTATTATGCTCATGCAATTATACAAGTTATGCAACAATATGGCACCACCTATTCTATATGGTATGTTATCGCAATAAAGCATGTTATCAATCATATAATTTATACCAATCAATAAAAGCATTAAATAATAAATCATAATTACTTTAATCCATGGCCTTCTTATTTTAAAAAAAAATAAAATTAAATAATACAACTTTGGAATTCGACTTTCGCCTAGCCCATAGTATCTGTCTCAAGCCCCTTTAGGGTTTCATGGGCCCAAAAGCCCAAAGACCCAATCCTTTGGCGAGAAACCCTAGGACGCAAAAGAGGAACCCTAGCCGTCAGGTCTGCTGCGCCGTCACCCGAAGTCAAATCAAGCTGAAACTCCAGGGGAAGGACCGCCACGTAGAGACGAGTGCACCGCCGCTGGAACCACCCAAAAAGGTGGCCGGACGCTCCCTCACTCTCCAATTCTTTACCGGAGAGTGGCGACCACTCTCAGACGCTTGTGGAGGCGCGGGGGGGGTGCGTGAATGGTTAGATGGCGGTGATCCACCCACCGTTGCGTTCTTCTTTCCGTCTTCTTTCCAACCATATATAGATCGCCCCATTCCGAGATCGGGAAGCCCTCGAAAAGTCTCCGACAGTACTGACTGCGCATCTTACTCGCGGTTTCTCGATCTTGAACTTTTACAAAATATTGGAAAAATACACAGAAAATTTGAAAATAAATAAAAACAGCAAGGAGGAAACCTAATCATATGGGATTAGCCTCCTTGTTACAAATCAAGAAATACACGAGAGACCCTAACCATGGATTAAAGCATTTTTACCGATTAAAATTTAAACTTTTATGAAAATGAATTATAAAATACACATGCTAAATTCATACCATAATCCTAGAACCCTAGGTGCCACATTTCAAGAAGCAAAACTAATTACATGAATAGTGAAACTAGATTCACATACCAATGTACAGCCAAGGCTCTGATACCAATTGTAGGAAATCTTAGATTTATGCGGAAGCGGTTTAGGACCTAGTACATTGGTATGCTTACCGAATCATCCTTGTTTCACAATTACCTCTCGGTGCGCAGGTCTCGTGTAGAATCTTCCCTTGTAGGATTCCTCTTCACGAACAGCTCACCTCAGCACCGCAGCACGAACAACCTCCTTGAAGCTGGACTGTGGCAGATCTTCCAGACTATCTCTCGAGGAGGATGAGATGGTTGTGTGGGCAACCGTTCAGATGATGAACGTCTGCCTCTTGGGGTTTGTTTCTGATGATCTGTTCACCTTGGAGGCACAAGAGGAGAAAACTATGAATATATACGCTTAGGTCTTAGACATAACTCAACCCTAAGCCTCATGGGCTCAAGTTTCACTGAAGCCCAATAGGACTTTAGTGACCAAAAGAGCATATATCCAACATCAGGTCCATGGAATCTTGAGTTCTTTTAGTTGGGGATTTTTAATGCCTCTTGGGATAATATTCGGCTTCATGAAAGAATTTGAATTTGATTGTGGAGCACCTGCAAGCATTTTGCATGGAGCATGTGTATCTATGGTATTTTTTATTTGCTCTGCTGGCTTTTCTACTGGTTTGTATATGGGAAATCATACTCATTCCGGCGTTCATAATACTTCACACAGATTTATTGGGATCACTCTAATGTATCTAACATATGTTCACGTATGTGTTGATATATTTCTGAAGCCTGAAAATCATCGCAAGTATAGAATATTTTGGAAATTTTTTCATTTTATAGTCGGTTATTCAATTTCTTTCCTAGCAATGTTGAACGGCTTCATCGGTTATGACATCCTACACCTTGATGATGACGACAGCAAAGGTATTTATTATGGGACAGTTCTGTTCTTGGCCGGATTAGCTTGGGTCGTGGAATCGGTTATCCTTCTAACTTTCATCTTTGGAATGATTACAAATTTGCTTTGTGCAAAACATTTTATTATGTTGCATGAGAATTCAATTCTCATGTTGTGACCCTTTGATTTTTGCGTGTAAAACTTTTCTTTTCTTTTTAATAAATGCTATATTTCATATGTTCAAGTATGTGTTGCTATATTTCTGAAGCCAGAGAATGATCACAGGAACAGAATATTTTGGGAAATTTTTCATTATATAGTCGGTAATTCAATTTTGTCCTAGCCATATTGAACGCCCACATCGGTTTTTTCATGCTCAAGGTTGATGACTGGAAAGCATATTATTATTTTGTAATTCTGGTCTTGGCCGTAATTGCTTTCCAAGTGGAGTTGGTTAGCGTTCCAATTTCAATCTTTTAAAAATTATTTTAAAATTGTAATGAAATTTAATTTGACCTTTAATGTTCTTATTATTTAAATTCGGTGCTCATACATTCCATTTTGTTTTTAACATTTGTAATATTAAATTAATTACGCGAAATTCCAAGGATAAATGATAATCAGTCGCTTTATTTAGGTATTAGGTAGTTTAGTTACGTAATTGTGTATAATGAATCAATTTTATTGATTTACTTAATTTTTCTAGGCTGCTATACTTATCAGCTATGCTTACCACAGTTAGTGTTCGTTTGGATGAACTTTTATTTCTAAAAAAGTTACTTTTTTTAAAATAAAAATCTTTTTGTGAATTTTTTGATGTTTGGATAACAACTTTTTAAAAAAACAAAATTTAAAATAAAAGTAAAATATTACTTTTTTTTATAGCCAGTGGTTGGTTGCTTTTAAAAAAAGCAGAAATTAAAAAAAAGTATAATTTTTTTTTTGGAAAAAAGATAATATTAATTTTTAAAATACAATTTTAACTTTATCCTATCATACATATTTTATCTCTCCTTATCTTACGATCATGCTATTTTATCTCTCATTTATTGTAATTTTATATATAAAAATGTTTTTTTATTTTAACATCCAAACAATTTTTTTTTATGTAAAAGTGATTTTTAGATCATACATCTAAACATAAAATAACTTTACCTTTTGAAAAAAATAATTTAAAAAAAAACAATGCATAAAAAGTCATTTTTTTAAAAAGTCATCCAAACGGGCCATTATTAGATTATCAGTTTTAAATCCAATGTTTCTCATTTTTTGCTAATTTTTTCCACTCTCTCCAATCTCACCAACCGAAATTCTACAATTGGATAATGCATCTTGTAAGGCCTACATGTGACTGTAGTATAAAGTTGGTATTAATTTTGATTTAATGTGCAAGTTATATAAAGGTAATTTGGCTAGAAGATAGGAAATATGAAAATAAATAACTATTATTGATAGGTGCATTTATTATGAAGGACAATTGTTTGACAGAAGGTTAAACGGAAAAATCCTCATAGTGTGCCCATATCCTTATCAAAAGCATACAGGAAAGAAAAAAGGTCTAGGCTATCAAAAGTTTTCTGCCATTAATGATCACAATTATTCTAGGCGCTTTTGAAGATCAAAGAATCTTTTGCATGGTGGATAAAAGTTAATATCCCTAATTTTATTTATGTTTATGAAAACCAATTTTGTTCTTTTATGATTAATCCTAAGGTAGAAGACACAAGTTGTTGAATGTTTACATTTCTACGGAATTTCAACCGAGAAACGCTGCGATTAAGCGTAACTTCCCGCTACAAGTTCGAGATTTGATCGAATAACAAGTACTCCACCGTTTCTACAAGAAATCCTTTATCATTTGTGCTTCGTACCATGCCATGCTGCCAAAAAAGCAAAAACAACACCTTGGATATGATTGGTTCCCAAGCATTTGTGGCTGTTCCAACATCATACGGGACTTTTAAAGCCTATACCTCACCAATAACAAGGTATGTAACTCTCTAGCAACACGGTAATCTCAGTTTCCCTGTTCATAATGTTTCAGCAATCTACACAAACAAACGGCCACAAGATCATCTTTGCAAGTTTCCAACTTTCCATCCAATGTGACTTTGGTGAATCACGTTTGGCAAGAAGGTTTTGCATGGGATGATGGAACTTTAAGAGCACATTTCCTATCAGGACCTAATCTTCAGTCTTTTGGTACCTTGGATTTTATATCTGGGAATATTTCAGAAACAGGTGTAAAAGTGAATTCCTCCAACACGACACTAAAAAACGTAATTAGTTAGACTAACTCTTTAATTTGAATTTATTTGTACTTTTTTCATCAGTTTAAAACTTTGAATGACATAATATGCATTAATAACACTTTGCATTTTCAGGTCCATGGAATCTTGAGTTCTTTTAGTTGGGGATTTCTAATGCCTCTTAGTGAAAGAATTTGAATGTGATTGTGGAGCGTTTTGCATCGAGCATGTGTATCTCTAGCATTTTTTATTGGCTCTATCGGCTTTTGTACTGGTTTGTATATGGAAAATCATAATCATCCTGGAATTCACAATGCTTCACACAGATTCAATGGGGTCACTTTAATGTATCTGACATATGTTCAAGTATGTGTTGCTATATTTTGGAAGCCTGAAAATCATCACAAGTATAGAATATTTTGGAAATTTTTTCATTTTATAGTCGGTTGTTCAATTTTTTTCTTAGCCATATCCAACGTCTTCATCGGTTATGACATCCTCAATCTTGATGATGATGACAACAGACAATGTTATTATGGGATAATTCTGATCTTGGACGCATCTGCTTTCGGAGTGGTGTTGGTTAGCCTTCCAATTAATTTTAATCTTAAAAATTATTATAGATTTGCTTCGACCTGTATTTCTCTTTCAAATGTTATACATTCCATCTTTTTAAGATTTGTAATATTAAATCAGAGCGTTGCTATTTCTACATTTAACATGTACAATTTATATACATTGAGCTCAAAATGATATTATTTTGAGGCAAAAATTTATTTCAGGATTATAATTTATTTCTACAGTTAATTATAACATGTATAATTAAGGCCTTTTATAATTATAATTTATTTCAGGATTATAATAGTCTTTTTCATTATAATTTTTAAATTTTTCAACTCAAAACGATGTCATTTTGAAATAACTTATCTACGTTTACCGTAAAAACATTAAAGCCTTAAATTAATTACGCGACCGAGGATATATAAATGATAATTGATTTAATTACATAACTGTTTAGTTATGTAACTGTTTAAAATGAATTAATTTAATGAATTTATGTAGGCGGTTATACTTATTGGATTATCAGTTTTAAATTTATTGTTTCTCACTTATTGTTAAAGGGGCTGTTTTCTCTGCTCTTGACCGAAGCTTTTTGTATTTCTTTGGCTAAGTAAGCTATATTCATTGTGCGCCAATGGAAATTGATTATACATAGGTGACAAAGAATTTTCAAAAGGAAGGGACAAAACCTACATCATTGATTTTTATGCTTCAAAAATAGCCATTGGAGGAAGGAAATGTCATGGCTAAAAAAAAAAAATTCAACTACTGAAAGTTATTTAAAATAGATAATTGTTATTGATAGGTGCATTTATCATAAACGGCAAAGTTGTTTTTAAGGTTAAAGTGGAAAATTTAAGCACCTGTTAAGAGTTGAGTTGGAGCCGAATAGTGCATAGAAAAGAAAAAGAAAAAGAGAACTTAAAGTTGAAGCTTTGTGCTATTAATATTATAATTATTTTGGAACTTTAGAAGATCAGAAACTTGGCAGGATAAAGAAATATCGCTAATTCAATTTATTTATATGAAAAAGGATTTTTAATTTTGTTCTTGTGCGATGAACCTAAAAGTGAAAAAACACAAATTGATTGATGAATGGTTACATTTCTTCATATGGAATTTCGACCGAGAAACGCTGGAGTTATTTCTGTTAAACTGTTTTAACCACCACCCTGTTGTCTCTTGATTATAGTTATTTCTGTTTTAGTAGTTTTATTTTATTTTAGTACTTATAAAAACTCCAATGATTGTTATCTCACCTTCTTCTAAACAGGAAGGATCACATACATAACGCAGCGAGCAACTGTTTGCCATCAGGTTGAACCTACTGTTCCTGAGGAACGTTGTCAAGACAGTAGGGAACGTTTGACCAGACAATTCATTTACTAACTTTTCTTCTTATTTTCACTCTTTATAAACAGTGATAAAACAATAATTAGTACTCTATCCTCGTGGGAACGATAATTTGGGCATTAATACCTCCCTTTATTACTTGATGCGTGCACTTGCGCACTTGGGTTGGAACTAAGGGACGAATCTGTGTTCTGCAAGAACAGAGGAACGTCCCCTATCAGAACTTATATTTTCCACCATCAGCAAACCACCCAACAAGTTTTTGGCGCCGTTGCCGGGGACAGAAACACTAACTGTTGTTCTTATCATTGTTTTCTAACACATATACTGTATATCTGACTTTACTTTTTTTTTTTTCTCTTTATCACTGAATCTGTTGTGCATATCTATATACCATGTGTTATTGGTTTATGAGTGAAGAGTTTGAAACAGACTCTAACCACTCCATTGAAGTACCTGAGTTTCTCTTTGATCCTGAACCAGAACGTACACTCCATAGGAGAAGAAGGAACCTCAGAGAAAGATTTCCTGAAAACATGGTTGATCACAATAATAACAATGAAGAGGTTCCCCCTGAACAGAACTTCAGAATTTTGGCTGCTCCTTTCAGGAACAGACCAGACAGGGGAGTAATCCTCCCTCCTGTAGCACCCAATTTTGAACTAAAACCTATCATGTTTCACATGATTAGAGAAGCAGGGGTCTTCAATGGACTCCCTGCAGAAGATCCTTACACACACCTCACCACATTCCAAGATATCTGTTACAATTTTAAAGCTGAGGGTGTAACATAAGAGAGCATGAGAATGAGGTTGTTCCCTCACTCCTTAGGCTTAAAAGCTAAAACATGGATGAAAACTCTCACCCCTGGATCAATCCACACATGGGAAGAACTCTCTAACAAGTTCATATAGAGGTTTCTCCCAATGTCTCGACAAGCAGATGTTAGAGCAGAAATCTCTAACTTCAGAATGATTTATGGAGAAAATCTCTATGAAGCATGGGAGAGATACAAGGACATCATAAGAAAATGTCCAAAACCATGGGGTTGAGAGTTGGGAAGTGTTACAATCTTTCTATAAAGGACTTGATCATACTTCTCAGTCTCACTTAGATTTTGTTGCAGGAGGATATTTTTTTACAGGAACACTTGAATCAAGATATGAAATCATAGAAGGGACTACTGAAAGATGTCTCCAATGGCCAATAGACAGAGTGAGCCCAGTGAGGAAGCCAGACATGCTAGAACTAGATAAACAAACTGCCATGGAAGCCCAGCTGGCATCACTCATGAATGAAGTGAAGAACCTAAAAGCCGACTAAGAAGCACCAAGGATGGAGGTCTTACAACTCACAGCAACTGAAAGAGAACCATGCTCAACCTGTGGTGACCTTCATGACTCAATAGACTGCCCATCCACTGCATTAGTGTGTTATGCAGAAAATTTTGGCAATAGGAACTTCACCAGAGACAATCAACAAGCAGGACGAAATACACATTCAAGCCCTGGAGGAACTATCATTAAGGATCAGAACCACAACACCCAATGGAGGCCACCCATTAACCAGAGATCATTCAACAATAATCAGCAGCAGTATCAGCAAGGTAGCAGCAGTGGAACGTCTGAACAAAGAAGGACCATTTCCCACTCCCTTTTACAGATCAGATTCTGGACCACCTAGCAGGAAAAGAATACTTCTGCTTCCTTGATGGATATTCAGGGTATAATCAAATTGCTTTGGCACCAGAAGATCAACATAAAACCACCTTCACCTGCCCATATGGAACGTTCGCTTTCAGAAGGATGCCCTTCGGGTTATGTAATGCACCAGCAACGTTCCAGAGGTGTATGTTCTCAATCTTTTCCGATCTAATAGGTGAAGGAGTAGAAGTCTTTATGGATGATTTTTCAGTACTGGGGACGTCATATGATCATTGCTTGAACAATTTAGAAGAAGTCTTTCAAAGGTGTCTGTCCTCTAATCTAGTGCTTAATTGGGAAAAATGCCACTTCATGGTGAAAGAAAGAATAGTCCTGGGACACAAAATTTCTAGAGAAGGACTGGAAGTGGATCAAGCCAAAGTAGAAGCTATAGCAAAAATGCCACCACCAGTAAGTATAAAAACCTTGAGATCTTTTTTAGGGCATGCAGGCTTTTACAGAAGGTTTGTTAAAGACTTTTCCAAAATAGCTAGACCTTTATGCCACTTATTAGAAAAAGATATAAAATTTGAGTTTAACTCTGACTGTGTGAAAGCTTTTGAATCTTTGAAAAATAAGCTCATTACCACGCCTGTCATTGGATAAGCCAATCTAACTCCTTATTTGACCTTGACCTCTATTTATTATATACCTAGCATTTCTTTCAATTTAATCTCTGTTAGCCAGTTAATTCATTCTCTTTCATGCACTGTTACCTTTTTTGACCATTCTGTCTTTATGCAGGATCCAGGTACGGGGAAGACGATTGGAGTGGGTTGTTAGTCACGAGGTCTCTACTATCTAACCTCACCTCATTCTCGAGTGGCATGCTCTCTCATAGATTCTCCTCAACTAATCCACAGTCGTCTGGGTCATCCAAGTCTCTCCAAGCTTCATCATATGGTTACTTTTTTATTCAGTTACCAGTCTTTAAATTACCAGTCTTGTTAGCAAGGAAAGCACACTTGTTCTTCCTTTGCTAATTGAGTCAATAAAAGAGCTGATACTCCCTTTTCTATTGTTCATTCTGATATTTGAGGTCCGAGTCGAGCTATGTCCATTTTGGATTTTCAGTATTTTGTAATTTTTATTGATGATTTTTCTCATTGTACTTGGGTTTATTTAATGAAAATCCGTTCTAAATTATTTTCTATCTATCAAATTTTTTGTGCTGAGATTAATACTCAATTTGGTGCTTCAACTCGAGTCTTATGCAGTTATAATGAGAAAGAGTATGTCTCATGAATTTCTGCTTTCTTGGAGCAACATGGGATGTTACACCAAATCACCTGTCCTCACACTCCACAACAAAATATAGTGGCCGAACGTAAAAATAGACACTTGGTTGAAACTACACGTATCCTTCTAATTCATATGAATATTCCACTCCGTTTTTGGGTAGATGCTATTATCACTTCTTATTTTCTTATCAAGCGATGCCCTCTTCCGTGCTTAAAAATGAAGTCCCACACAATGTCTTATTTCCAGGAGCGCCTTCCTATCTACTGCCTCCGTATGTATTTGGGTGTACCTTCTTAATTCATGATCTCCCTCCAGGAAAAGATAAATTAACACCCAAGGCCTTCAAGTGTATATTCTTTGGTTATACTCGCTTTCAAAAGGGGTATCGCTGTTAGTCTCCAAACCTCAAGCGATACATTGTGTCTGCTGATGTCACCTTCATGGATCAACAGCCATTCTCTAGTTCCTAAACTTCTATGTCACAAATTGATCATATTATTCCAATTTCCTTTGTTGATTTGTCTTTACCAGTTGCAGGTGTCAGCCCTACTCCGATTGACTCACCGTATTCAATAATTGTCTCTTCCCATCCGGAGCCTCCATCAGAGATTACTCCAATTTCCCATCGCAAAGATATTTGATCCACTCGCAACCTTCATCCCCTTTATATTTTCTTGAGTTATGACCAAATTTCTTCACAATATTTTTCCTTTATTTCTAGTCTTTCTTTTTTTTTCTATTCTTAAGACCACAAGTGAAGCACTATCTCATGTAGGTTGGCGCCAAGTGGTGATTGATGAAATGACAGCACTTTAATCCAATGGCGCATGAGATCTTGTTCGCACTCTTCCCGGGAAGTCTGTTGTCAGTTGTAGATGGGTATTCATAGTCAAAGTTGGTTCTGATGGCACTGTTGACCGCCTCAAAGCCCGCCTAGTGGTCAAGGGATACACTCAGTTTTTTGGCCTTGACTATGGAGAGACTTTTTCTCTCGTTGCCAAGATGGCTTATATTCATTTGTTTCTTGCACTTGCTTCCATTAATCACTAGCTTATTCTTCAACTTGATATATAAAAACGCCTTCTTACATAGTGATTTGCAGGAAGAAGTATACATGGAGCAATTAACAGGTTTTGTTTCTCAAGGGGGTGTTCTGGAATAGTATGTAAGCTTCGTAAATCTTTACATGGCCTAAAGCAGTCTCCTCGAGCCTGGTCCAGTCACTTCGTTTCTGCTGTTCAAGCCTCCAGTTTAGCCCGAAGTGATGTCGATCATTCTGTTTTCTATCGATATAGCTTGTCTAGTCAGTGCATCTACCTCCTGGTCTATGTTGATGACATCATTATTATTAGCAATGATCAAGCTAGAATTTATAAGTTAAAGAAGTACTTATTTAATCAATTTCAGACCAAAGATCTTGGCAGACTTCATTATTTCTTAGGGATCGAAGTGGCACAATCCAAGCAGGGTATTTCCATTTGTCAAAGAAAGTATGCTGCAGATATCCTAGAGAAGACTGGTATTTCAGGATGTAAGCCCATTGATATACCTATGGATCCTAATGTCAAACTGTTACCAGGACATGAGGAGCCATTGTCAGATCCTAGTTGTTATCGCAAATTAGTTGGAAAATTAAACTATCTTACCGTAACAAGGCCGAACATTTCTTATGCAATTAGTGTGGCAAGTTAGTTCCTTGACTCTTCTTGTGACTCTCATTAGGATGCAGTTGTCAGGATTCTTCGATACATCAAAAGAGCACCAGGAATGGGTTTGTTATACACAAATAAAGGAAATACGAATGTGTGTAGCTATTCAGATGCTGATTGGGCAAGTTCTCCTTCAGATAGACGCTCCACTTCGGGGTATTGTGTTCTCCTTGGAGAAAATTTGATCTCTTGAAAAAGTAAAAGGAAAACTGTGGTAGCCAAGTCAAAATGAATTCACACATGATTAATTGAATGTTTATACATGAATTCAATGTGTATTTAATTGATTGGTGTCATTGGATTAAAGTTTGAATGCATAAAAGTCGTGAAAATCTATTATATGTGATTCAACCATTTCAAGTTAATTGGGTATCCATGTTGTATAATTTATTTTGAATGATGTTATATGTACTTGATGGATAATAAAGTGTAAGTGGATGGTTGGTTTAAGTTTTTGAACTTGTGAAAGTAATTTGACACTTAAAGGACATAAATTAATGATTTGAAAGCTTAAGTTCAAGTATATGTTTTGATGCATGAATGAATGTTAAAGTGGTGTAAAGAATGATGAATGAGAAGCATGAAAATGTGTGTGGATGTGTTGTGTGAGATTTGACCATGTTTGTTTAACTTGGTTGGAATTGAAGTTAATTGATAACTAAACTATAGAAACTTAAATAAAGAGTGTGTAAGTAAGTTTGAATGATTAAGTCTCTAATTGTTAATGTGAGAATGTAGGTTTAACCTAAAATTAAGTGTAAGGTCTAGGTTTGACTTGTGGCATGGTCATGAATTATTAAGAGTGAATTTGTAAAGAGTGTAATGTGGATTGGACAAGATATGAATCTTGTGTTACAAGTTGTTGTGTGTATGTCAAATCTGATATATATCTGGGTACAGGTGTGAATCGGGAGATACAGTGATTCCTGATCAGTGTTCGGAGAATTTGACTTGATTACTTGTTGTCCAAGTAAGCTTGCTAGGAGCTACTAGAGGTAAGCTTTTAGTTTAGGAGGATTCTTCCTCTTTGTTTGTTCTACCGGGATTTTATTATCTTGGAGGTATATCTGTATGTTTGTGTTTTGTGGTAGTCAGATATATAGTATAGCTGTATTCATATAGATTATAACATGATTTGATGTGATATGATTTGTGGTATATGGGTTCTTGTACAATGAACATTTTCAGATAGACCATTAGTGCACCTGGACTGGTTGGCTCTGGTTGCTGTTGAGATTTAATTCCGGGAGTTATTTGTGCAGACGAGTAGTCTGATACTATTCTGTGATTATATGATCTATGTTATACTATGTATATGACCTTTCATGCAGGAAAATGAACTCATTGGTGGAGACTTCTCCATAAACCCTGAGTTTATGAGATTTATTTCTCACCCCGTGTTGTGAGGATATATTTCAGGTATTCCAACAGATGTTGATCAGTCATCTCAGGGCAAGAGGCCTGTGCAGAGTGACTAATGTTGGAGCTGGATTTTGTATTTTGATCTGTGTGTATATGTATATACTTTTTGAGGCATGTGTAGTATCCATGCTTATTGTCAGCTGTTATCTTTTGAGAGGCAGGTCTAGCCTTTTTTTTTTTAATTATCTGTAATGAAGTTATGGATTTCTGTATGTATTTGTGTATTGGCTTAAATCCATAGTTCAGTACGAGGTATTTCAGTATGTTTTGTATCTGTTGCAGTTTAAGATTCGCGGGTTTAATTGTGTTCAATACTGACACTGAGTCAGATTTTGTGTGAATTCATGGATGAATTCTAAGTGTGATAATGTTTATTTATGTTTTGTGTAGATTTTCTATATTACAAGAATTTGGATTTATCTGAATTACAACCGTTATGCTGTCCATAGGTTTTCTGTTCAGAATGGTCTCTATGATCATATTTGAATGGAATATATCTGTCTAGTACAGATATAAATAGAATTGTCATAGGTAGACCGTTCAAGAAATTTGTACAAGTATGAGACTGTGCAGATTATAACATTTGGAATTAAGTTTTGTTCGTGGCAATGCGGGAAAAAATAGGTTATGTGTTAAATTGTTAATGTAAGGTAAATCAGATAAAAGAAAAAGTTTATTCGTATTTCTGCCATAACTTAAGTAAATACGCATGTTAAGCCTTCCGCTTAATTCATAATTTGTAGAGCGCTAGTGTACCATATGGAAGTTAATTCACCGGCTGCAGACGGGGTGTTACACCCTACAAAGTGCAAACACCACAAACAAAATGTCAACAAAGAAAGAAAACACCAGAAAAAGTCAAGAGAACGCCATTGCCACCACACCACGATTCACTAACACGAGATCTCACGTTAAACACAATATTGCCCTCTGCTAAGCATGTCATATTCACAGTGGAGGAACCGGGAATTTTATATGGGGTGGATAAAATAAAAAGTATTATATAATAAATAAAAATACTTACAATACAATAAAGACCGAGTAGGATTTAACAGCAATTCGAACAAAGTTAACTAAAACGTATTGCAAAATGTATCATATTTTTTCCAAGTGATTTCATTTTTTTAGATGATACAAAATGGTTTTATTTTTAATTTTTTGTCTTATTTGACACAATTAATTTTTTTAATTAAATTTAAAAAATATCATATATAAAGACTAAAAACATTATACTTTCGGTCGACTAAATTAGAATTGAACATGATTATCGGACCCTAGTTTTGTTAAATCAATTCGAATTTACGATTTAAAATTTAACAAAATTAGAGTGTAACCTATTACCTAAGTAGCAATCTAAAAATCAAGGTAATTTAAATTAGAAATAGGGAATGTTAAAAGGTTTCTCACACTACTTCATTTATTTCATGAGCACCAAAGTGACCAAGCACGCTTCCTCCTCACCTAGAGTTTGCAATACATAGGGATGTGCATGGGTTGAACTGACCCGAATTTTTTGAAAAATCGAACCGAATTGGTTTAAATGATTCGGTTCGAAAGTGGTTCGGTTCGGGTCGACCCTATTTTGAAAAGAAAAGAAAATTAAAATTTAAAAAATAAAGTTATAAAAATCAATTTGGTTCGGTTTGAAAACGGTTCGGTTCGTTTCAAAGTGGTTCGGTTCTAAAACTGGTTCTAAAAACTGTTTCGGTTCATGAACTGGTTCTTTAAAAACTGGTTCAGTTCATGAACCGGTTTGTAAAATCCGATTATTTTAAGGGCGGTTCGGTTCATGATTCGGTTCAGTATTTTGGTTATTTTGTACATCCATAGCAATACATGTGTCTAAATCCCTCCACTTCATTGAATGCGTGATCGCTATGTGTCCACCAATTTCCTCCCTTTCTCTTTTGTGCATGATCAACATCTACACATCACAAAGGACATTTTGCATTCCCTTATAGCCTTATCCCTTTCACGGTTAGGACCCTTTACCACATCTAATTCATACAATGAGAAAATTCATTCTCTTCTTACTCCCAAACCGTAGACTCACATCTTCACTTAGTATTTTCTTTGGACCATGGAGTTACATCAAGTTAATCACCATCACCATTCCCCCTTCTTCCTCAAAACCAAAGTTCGCATTGCTTTCCTGCTCTGCATGTTAGTATGTATTAAAGCAAGTGAAAAAATTTCTCCTCTATGGCAGTCATTGAAGCGTGAATGAAGCATTTTCCCATAAGTGTTTTCTTATTAATGACTTATTTTTAACCAACTAAGCATTCGATCAAGAGTCAACTTAGCATTTTTTTTTTGAAAAGTTTTGTGCCCGCACTTGCGGACACTTGTCCCAAAGTAGGTCCGCCACTGCTCTTAGAGGTCCCTGAATAGATTTTATATGTAACAAGCTGAGAGTTTATGATATATACGCACTCGCTTGAAGGGGCACTACAAAAATTCAGGCATTTTGTGGAGGTCATATTTTTATATCGTGGAGGTCTTTGACCCCCACAAAGACATTTGTGGCATTCTCTCAAACCTGCCTTCGCCACAACATAGTTTGTGGGGAGTTTTTGTGCAGTGCCACAATTTGTTGAAGTATTTTCTGGAGGTTCGAGACCCCCACAGATATTGCACTTTCTGGAGGTTTAAGACCCCACAAATGTTGTATTATTTATGGGATTTAGTAACCTCCACAAAATTCATCAATTTCTAGAGGGCATAGACTGCTACAATTTATTTATTATTTTGACAGATTTAAACCTCCACTAAATACTAGTTATCCAAATTTAAAAAGTGTGTATAGCATAATTTTGGAATTGGGCCCCATCACTTGATTTGTTAGCCAATTTATTATTTATTTGTTTGATCTCTTAACATTTCCTTGAAAACAATTGTTAAATACTAGTTATCCAAAAGCAACACTATAGCACACCAATCATAGTTTAGATTTATGCTTGCACTTGGTTAATACTTTTTTAAATAATATAACATAGTGGAGCCATGTGAAGAAAAAAAATCAGTAGATATAACTTCCCTGTATATGTAGAAAAAAAAACAACATAAGGTAATAATAGAACGAGAAGCAGAAGCATAAACAAAAACTGACTTAATCCCCGCCAGATGAAGCAAGACTACAAAAACGTAATGGTAGCATTCGAATATTTGAAGTAATATTACTAAAATACTTAACAAAACCCTTCCAAAGTTTTATTCTCCATCAAACTATCCAAAAATAATGTGACAATTTTAAATAAGCAACAAAATTTATGCATAGGATTTGAAAACAAAATGAATATTGTAAATTGCTCTCAGCTTTGAGTATGCTCTCTCAGCCTTCGAACAGTGCTTCGGATAGTCACAGCACTGGCAGTACTGTCAAGAAAAATATGTATGAACAAATCATTTCCTCAATCACCATTAAAAAAAGGAAAAAATTAAATAAAAAAATATACTAGAGAAAAATTCTTACTTCAATGTATGTGTAAGCACCTCCAGCTTTCACTTTTCCACAATCTTTGCAACCCCAAATACCCATAACCTTCCTCTTAACAGCATACTCTAACACCCATATACTTGATTCTGATTTTTATAGTAAACACAATATATAATTTTAAAATAAAGCAACTAATCAACTAATAACAAGCTATACATAGGCAATCTAAAAAATCCAACAGTATCATCATATTTTATTTAGTTAACACATACTCGCCGGTAAGTTCTCTTGTTGCAAGCGATGTACCCTGAGCTGTACATAGTCACATCTTCTATCTTTTCCGATCTCTCACATTTCAATTCCATATCCCAAATTTTATAATTTTCTCTGATCATTTTTTCTGCTTATTTCGCTCTTCAAGCTTCAAGACTCAAACTGAAGACGACAATGGCGCGGCTCTAACGGCTCTACCTGATGGAGCACGCGCGGTGGTGATGGGTGTCAAGAGGTGGCTTAATTGTTGGTTTGTCTCATGCTTTCTCTCTCACATCATTGCATTTTTATCTCTTTTTAGGGTTTTGTTTGGGTTCTATTTCTCGATATTGATCCTCCTAGGTTTTATTCATACGAATCTGGATTTTTAAAGTACAAAAATATGGATATTTTATTTCTAGATTTTTTCTTTTGCTCCCACTTTTTTTGGTTGAATATTAATTTTTACGATTCTGATTTCATTCGCTAGATTTTTATTTCAGCATCTTGATTTAACTAATTCGTTGTGTTTCCTTGTGCTATTGAATTCTTAACTTGCTTGATTCACGGAAAATTTGAGAATTTGAAAGGCGGGAATGAAGTATGCCACGATGGCAAATGGGTACTGGCTCATGTCGTCCACTGCGCTATTGTTGCAGACGACGGCGGGAACAATTATTTACTACTCATCTCTGAATTTATTTACTACCAATTTGTTCTGGTATCTCTGAGATGACTAACTTTAAAATACTGTATTACTCCCTAAATTATTGTTCAATTGTTTCTGCATTTATTTTTGGTGGGTTTTAAGGGATTTTGCTTAGTTTGTAATCACCTTCAGAATGCAGTCTGTTATTTGCCATGCCTCTGTCAATAATTGTTTATAGCCCTTGAAAACATTGGAATGAGAAATACAAGTTACTTGGATCCTGAAGTTTGGTTGAAGCTTTTACGGGGTCTATGGAGTTCTTAACTGCATGATATTACAACAATTTTATTACTTCACTTTGATGCATGAGTTGATTTTCAGGCTTCAGGATAGAACTCTTAAGAGCATTGACTGTGCTAGGAAATGCTCCCTCTAATGGAATGTTTATAGATTCTTGGTATGCCCACTGGCAAACTGAAATGCAGGAAACATGGTTCAGAAGTGACTATCCTCTGCTGGTTTTAATTGCAAGACATAGTTTTTCAATACAATACCATGCAATTCTAATTTTAAAATTTTTATTTTTTAACAGAAATGGAGTATCGAATTAGCCATTGGCCGGATTATGTACTGTCAAATATCTTATCTATGTCACCAATGAAAGATTTGTTAAAAACCAATATTCGTTGAGTATTGCATCAATAACGCAGGAAGCTTGACAATAGGAGTGAGGAAGAGAAGCCAGGGTACGAATGGTTACCTTATCAGCACTACCATAGGTAACTTACACTTGTTTTTCTCCATATAGGTAATTGAAATCTTCTTTTCTTTATAAATTTTCCTATTGCATGATTAGTCTTTTTGTTTTCTAGCTTTATAAATTTTCCTATGACATGATGCTATTCATTAAGAGTTTAGTAATAGTTTTGTGATGACATGATGCTTTATCCTTTTAGTTCTTCTATCAGCAATAAGATTTGGATTGTTGATGATTTTCTGAAGTGGGTTTTGTAAACTTTATGCCCAAAATTACCTTTTGTTCTGTGGTACTGCCAAGAGGGAAAAGAAATGGCCCCAAGGTCAGGGAAAAGGAAATCAAATAAAGCTAAGGCAGAGAAGAAGAAAAAGGAAGAGAAAGGTCACTTTTTTTTTTCCTTGCAGATAAAGAATATCAAATATTCATGTACTTGTCTTCCCTTTTTTGCACTAAAAAATATGACTGAAATGCCTTTTCTCCTACGTTTATTTCTTATGTGTTTTTAGCATCAGCGCCGACTCTTGTAGACATCACTGTGTTCACTCCGTATGATTCACTGATTGTCTTGAAGGTACATACAATCAGTGACTGTTGGAATCACTGATTGTCTTGAAGGTACATACATATTTGTATTTCACATTCCTAAAATGTGGTTTCAGATCACTAACTATGTTTCTGTTGGAATTTCCCTGAAGGGTACCTCTACTGATAAGATACTTGATGTAAGAAGGTTATTGGCTGTGAAGGCAGAGACATGCCATTTTACAAATTATTCTTTGTCTCATGAGGTTTGCATTTTTTGATTAATTATTTGATATCAATTTATTTCATATATGCCAACCTATGCAGCTTTTCTTTATTTTACGCTTACAGCTACCCAAACTGATTTCAATGTTTTTCTTCCTTTAGGCCAAAGGTCAGAGATTAAATGACAGAGTGGAAGTTGTTACCCTAAAGCCATGTCTTCTAAGAATGGTTGAAGGTAGGTGAATCCTGCATACTTATCTTCCAGCATCAACTACCATTTGTGTCACGTTTTCATGTGTATTTAGTTGAATCTACCATTTGTAGGTATATTTTCGCAACTGCAATGTACTTTATATTATTATATTTTAGAAAAAAGGACAATAAGCGTATAGGCCTATGGGGGGTGTAGATGCAGTGCAAATTATTCATTGAAAAAAGTAAAGCCCTTGTTTATACTTAAAAGTCTAACTGAATAACTAAGGGAGTGTATATATAATGAAATTTTGTTTTTAGTCCTGGGTAGTGATGGGGTTTCATCATTTGGTATCTTTAGAAATTTGAAGTAGCAAATAAATGAATAAATTAGTTAAACTTGTTTTTTTTATGTTTTTTTATTAGGCTTGTGCATAATAACCGGTGCACTATAACCAGTTATGGAACCGACCCGCATTAAATAAAAATAACCGGTTTTTTTAAATTGGTTCAGAAAATTGAACCACTTCTATTATTTAAATTAATCCAATTAAGACCCATTTCAAAACTGATTTTAAATCAGGTCGACCCAAACCAACCCGTTTACATGACACGACTCATCGACCATCGTTCCTAATCGAATCATATTTTTCTTCACTGTTCATAGCTCATCGTTCCCAATCGAACCCTAATTTCACAGTTCACCATCTAAATCATTTCTCTTCAGTCTCACTCTTCATTTCTCCTCCTCCTCTCTCCTCTTCAGCTCATGAACTCAGTTCACCATCGATTAATAATTCAAATGTTTGTGTTGTGAAAGAGGGGTTCGGTTTTTCGAGTTAGGCTAGTGAAGAGGGGTTCGGTTTTGAAAAGCGACGGTCGGAGATTGAGTTGAGGAATAGAAGGAGGCAGTGATTTTTTGAAGAAACGTTCCGTAGGTAATAATTATTTTGAGAACTTCTTCAGTTAAATCATGTTTGTTTTTATGTCTTACTCTCTTCCCCTTATTTTGTGATTTTGTTGGACTCTGTAATGTTTTAAGTTGCATGAGGGTATGTTGTTTATAATTCAGATATTCCTTAGAGTTTCTGAATCAGTTGTGGTCTGAATGTTCCTTTCTGTTGTATTCTCCTAGTTCTAATGATGTGGATTTATAAGTGGTATCTTAACCTTACACAAAGGTTGCATAAATTTTGGGGTTAGCCCAACAGTGGAAACTCGTTATTATAGCTTATCAAAGGAACAAGATGAAACTTACAATGATTGGAATCCGATTTTTTATTTTATTTTATTTTTTTTCCTTTTCATTTATCTTTATGAAACTTATATTAATATGCTGTTGCACTTGCTTGTTAGTTGGGGTTGTCCAAAAAAGTGGCAAGGGCACATGGGTAGCCATGTTAGGTAATAAATAATTTGGAGAAGTTTGACATGGTTTTCCATTACTCAAATGGAGTACTACAAAGCAAAGGATATCCTACACTTTGTCCTACATTTGAATTTTGTGCTTCTTTGTCCTACATTTGTGAGTTCTTTTTGTGTTTTTTTCTCCTACACTTATTTTGGATTATTATTTCGGGAACATCATATTCGGACTGGCTGTGGTTCTGTATCTGTCATAGTCTATGGGGATCATGACAAACCAGCTCTGATCACTTCTCCAGATTTAGCACTTAATCGTAAGTGGAGTCAATTCATTTTGCTTCCACTTGTTGTGTTAATTTGTTGTTTGATTTGATTATTGTACTTTTTTGAAATATGACAATTATTAATCCAAAATTGACTTCGTGTTTTAGAAGTTCGGTGAAAATAGTTAGTAGAATCCAGCTTCACCTGCTACATGATGTAATGTAAAACTAACTTGTTAGTTTCGTTGTTGCTTCTGCAGTTTTACTGGTTCAAGCGGTGATAGACTGATAGGATAGTTTTTGACATTTTGTAATGAACATGCTTGCTGCTGTAGTGAACCTCAGCGATTATTGGTATTGGGGCGTTTATTCATCTAACCCCCTTCCATTTTTCAGTTTCAAATATTGCCTCTACTACTTGTGCCTTCAGAGTTTCTAAGGCTTATGTTAAAATTCAGACCTATTTGAAAAAATCCTGCTTGCTTTTATTTTATACAAACTGCATTATCCTTTTTTGCCTACTTAAAGAAGCTGCCATACAAATTAATAATTATGGTATCTGTATCTCAGAATTCCTGATTTATTTTATTTTATTTTAATTATTTTGTGTGGGTCGTTTGGGTAAATGGTTATTGTTTTATTAACAGAAACGTTACTCAGTTCCAGATCTCAAATAGAGAACTTTATTTATTGTTTGGATTCTAACTTATTTTTCTGTTGTATTTCTTTACATGCTTGTTCTAGTCAGCTTCTGCCTTTGCACCAATAGCAAATCCTACAAATTGTCCTTGGGGAGAGAAGGCATTCACTTGCGATAGTTATAGTTCTGCAAATAGAGGAGGTAAATTCTCATTATTTTTGCTTTGAATTCGGAACGGAACAATTTGATGTTTGTTTTGTGTTTGTTGATGTACCTGAAACATGTATTAATCCTGATTTTAAACGAATTTCATGCATGTTATGTCAGTGAGTACTGAGCAACGAATCACTCTGAAATCTTTTATGTAATTTTAAGCATTTCTTTCATTAATTTCTGCTCTCTTGCTCATCATTCTGTTTAAGGCTTCTCTTGCTGTAATCTTCTTACTTAATAGTCTAATTTGGATTGCGTAATGTAAGTGCTTAATCTGCGCTGTTTTGGATAATAAAATTAATTAAGGTATCAAAATTGTATGGTGCTCTACACCTTGAACACCTGATCCCCATATATATTTTTTTTTCAGAGATGGTTTCCCAACAAGATGCTACCTGTTCGACCTCAGTTGCCCTTAATATTGATTGACTATTGTGTATTTTCAGTTGAATTGTGCTTCAAAAATTAGTTGTACTTTCGGTTTCTATTTTGATGATTTTGTTAAGCTACTATGGTTGGTTTTATGATTGGTTAGTACTATTGTGTATTTTCAGTTGAATTATGGCTGCAAGTGACTTAGAATCTACCCTTTTGTTTATTGATTTTATCCTAGCTACAAGATATTCTGAAAGCCTACTCCTTGATTTTAGCTTGATTGTAGCATGTGTCACTATTCTACTATTATCAGCCACTACATGAGAATTTTGGTCTCTCTGCAATGTGGGCTGTGATGACTGTGGTGGTAGTTTTGAGTACACTGTTGGTAAGTTTGTGCATATTTGTATCTGGATTTCGTGAATAAAGTTAGAAACACTTGGTGACTTCTTAGAAGGTTAGATGATTTAAGAAAAATCACGTGAATAAAGTTATATAAATTGCGTTTACCACTACATGCAGCAGAGCTTGCTCTTTGATGATAGTTTGAAGGTAACTTTGATCCAGTGCTTCCTCTTTCTTTTAAACTGTAGTTGATAGCCCTGGTTCAGAACCAGTTATAAGATTTGTGCAACCTTACCGTTTGCTGTGAAACATAGCACAATTGAACATTGCTTCTGATACTTTTACATTAACCAAAAATCCTAGTCAATATTGCATCACTTTGTTATATTTCAGTGAATAACTATTATTGTCTGCAAATTCTATTATGATATTATTTCTTGTCCGACATTTGTTGTGCGGCATTGAAAAATTTATATATGTAGTACTGATGATCTAAAGATGACTGCTGGCAATCACTACTTGAGTTTGCCTGTTAACTCAGATTGTAAAATATGACAAATCTGTGTATCCCGTGTCTTGCCTTGACTATGCTTCATTCATTTTCATATTATATGTAAAGAACTGAAAATTGTTCATATATATTTATATGCATGAATGAAATAAACTTCTTTTTTTAATTTCATACATGATTAATATTATTTTATTCCTCTATACAGGGCTTCTCAGGCAGCCAAAGTGGGGTCATCTGAAGGATTTGCACAGAGCAATAAAACTCTGTGAACCTGCTTTGGTATCTGGAGATCAAACGTTAAGCAAACACAAAAAACTATATTGATGAAGGGCTATATAAACAAGGGGGGCTATATAATCAAGTATAAGTGGGTATTGTGATCGTCCTAGTGTTAGTAGTGAGCAAATCTATACCACCGCAATTAAATGCTCTCCTTACTATCAGTATGCATCCAAATAGCCAAAAAAATGCGAAGCATCTTCCGGTTAGTGTTTCGAATGATAAATCTCCATATCCAGCTGTGGAGATAGATACCATGGTGAGATAGAAACTATCGATCACAAGAATTGGGATTATCATTCATGGCTTTAGGGATTATCATTCTCTGGATTGCTTTAGGACTAATTGGAGTGCATTATTTTGAGCACAAGAATTGGGTCGATAGTTTCTATCTCACCATGGTATCTATCTCCACAGTTGGATATGGAGATTTCTCATTCGAAACACTAACCGGAAGATGCTTCACATTTTTTTGGCTATTTGGATGCACATACTGATAGTAAGGAGAGCATTTAATTGCGGTGGTATAGATTTGCTCACTACTAACACTAGGACGATCACAATACCCACTTATACTTGATTATATAGCCCCCCTTGTTTATATAGCCCTTCATCAACATAGTTTTTTGTGTTTGCTTAACGTTTGATTCCCCTCTACTCCATCCCATTGGTGGTCAGGCAAGCTGCTATTCCTTTGGGCAGAGAGATAGTATTGACTCATCCTCTTTGGTATTTGTTCTTCAAGGTGCTTTCTGTAGGTTTCAAATGCTTGTCTCTCTTTGGTATAACTTTGTTTGGTAGCATTAAACTCCTTTGTTTTTTCTTCAACAATGGGGGGCAAAGTCATTTTCAGCATGCTACACTCTTCCTCAACCGTCCTTTGGTCTTGTTTTTTAGCCTTTGCATCGTGTATCCAAAAGAGGAAGGGTGTTTTACTGTGAAGAATTGTCTGCTCTTATTTGTTCCTTGTGTCAAACATTGAAGTGGCTGAACTACTGCTCTGTATGTACAGCTAATAAGGATATTTGTCTTCTTCAAGAGAGACAACGACCAAGAGAAATTATAGCCATCTTCATTGGACATGCCTTTCTGAATTTTCTGAAATTTCCCTTCTTATGCTTATTACTTTTTCTGAATAAAATAAAGATGCTGTCGAATGGTCACGTTATCTTTCCCTTCTTAAGCATCCTCAATTTGATGGAGTGCGTGATCTTTCCATCAGTAACCAGTTATTAGAGAAGTGTAAGCATCCTCAATTTGATGGAGTGTGTTAGGGACGTGCCTAACAAGAGAGAGAAGATCAGAAAGTAACAGAAGAGATGATATTAAAATGCAGTAAAGGTATCAGTTACACTACAATCCTATTTATACTTCTCTTAACAACTCCTGCTATCAGTATTGAAACCCACCATGACACGTCTGCAACTAATAACCACAACGTGTAACCTTCCTAATTACAATTGTAACTGACGTGGGGTCCTACCCCAATGAAATCAACCATGGGATTCTCATATTATATATTATTTGCTCATGCACATTATACTTAATTATAAGTTGTGCACATTATACATGGTTATACCCCTTAAAACAAATCTGAAGCCCTTCAAATTTTTACTATTTCCATGCTTTGATTTCTAATCGGTTGAAGTCATCAATCAAAGTCATTCAAACTGACAAGGGTGGGGGACTTTTGCTCTTCCACTCAACTCTTTAATAAACTAGGCATTGTTCATTGTGTAGCCTGCGCTCACACTTATGATCTAAATGATGTTGTGGAAATAAAAAACAGACACATAGTAGAGACAGGCCTATGCCAGGGTAAAACAAAAACAAAAACAAAAAGAGAGCAGCAAATCACATAAAGCAGAGGAGGACAATTAGAGATCAGGCCTTTGGTTATAAAGACAAAAGTCTTTAATGCTGAAGTTGCAAATAGAACTAAGCAAAAATGAGAACAGAAAAAGAGACCTAAGGATGATCATCAAAATAGAGAGTGGAAGGAGTTTCTTTGCTTGAGGGAGACAATACTGCAATATTCAGAGGCTGCATCATTTCAGACTTTAAGATCAGATACATCAGGTTTATAAAAAACAGACACATAGTAGAGACAGACTTATGCCTCTTTACCAATGAAATCTTGGGAACCAACAATGAACTTACAGCAAAAGGGGCAAAATCAGAACATACCTTTCTTCTTGTTCTTTATTGAGATGTATGTATTGAAGATGAAATGGATTCCTATACGAGCCAAAACTTCTTTTTCTTTTGAAAAAGAAAAAGAAAAATACAACACTGATGTGAACTGTATAAGTAAAAAAGTAAATCTGAACGTGGCTGTATCACAAAAGTGGCTGTATCCCGTAAATCTGAACGTGACTGTATCCCATACAACGTTTTCTTTTGGGTAAAACTGTATAAGTAAAAAAGTAAAAGTAATTTTTTTTAAATCTCGTAAATTTTAAAAGAGGTAAAAGTAAAAAGTAAAAAAGAAATTTTAAATCTCCTTTATTTTAACATAGGTAAAACAGTAAAAAATATTTTTTACCCCTATTCATCAATTAGACAATCAGATATGAGATGAAAATTTAGACAATCAGACACGATAATATTTTTTTTAGAGCAACTGCATTTTTTTTTTGTATTAAAGTTTAATTTTTTTTTGTCTTTTTTATTATTCAAGGCTTTAAGTATTTATTTTTTCTCTGATTATTTTTGTTTTTACATTTATGTTTTATATTTATGTTTTTTTTGTTAGACTTTTAATTTTCTGTTTTAACTTTTATCTACATTCTGCAAATGATTATTTTATTTATTTTTTACTGTTCAATTATTTATTTTCTCTCCATTTATTTTTGTTTTTGTACTTCTGTTTTGTTATATTAATATATTCATATTTTCTGTGGAGGTCTTTGACTCTCATAAAAGACATTTGTGACATTCACTCAGACCCCCAGTTCTGCCATCGCCACAACATAGTTTGTAGGGTCTTTGTGTACAACGTCACAATTTGTTGATATATTTTCTGGAAGTTCCAAACCTCCACAAATATTGCACTTCTTGGAAGGTATAAAGCTCCACAAATAATATGGTAAGTTGAAGTTCAAAGTTACAAAATTAAGTTGTAGTTGTGCTGAAACTTTTTAAGAACACTAACACTTATAGATATCATCCGAAAATCATGAAGAAAGAAAATGTTATGCAAATTAAATTATACTTCGAACAGTGTTTGTATTAAACCCCTCCAAAAGCATCTGAACTAAGGGAAGAAGTGAGTAAGTATAAAGCTCACAAATAGTAACATTATAACAAATAACAATTTATTATTTACATGAATATTGACTATATTTTGGAATCCAATCAACTAGACAAACCTTTACATCACTATAACAATCAACAAGACTTATCATTGTACAACCAATTTGCAGCCAAGTGAAGACTGATAATAACTATATTAACCAAATCAATCCAATTGTGCTTGTATCCAGTTAATACGTAAGGATTGCTCATGATAACAAATCTAGCACTAGCCTTTTGCTCAGCAACAATACTAATTGCAGTAATATTCTTGATCAACACATGAACCTGCGGCCTCTATAAGTCCATCGGGATGAGCTTTTACATTAGTTACTCGCTCTGCTTCCAACTGTGATTCCAGAAAACCATCTTTTGCCACATTACCTCCTCTAGTACCATGCGAAAGTTACTTGGTTTGCTCTTGTACAACCGGATCTGCCCCTGGAACCTGAAAAAAAAAGCATAAATATTTATTCATTAAATGCCCAATATTCTTACAGAAAACAACTGCAGCCAGTATCGTTTAACCACACACCTGTCCATGAATTCCAAAAATGGAAATATCATTCCCTACATCACCTAGGTCCACAGGTGAAATTCAGAATGTTTAGAAATTCTAAAATAAACCCACTTACCATGCTGAAACGGACCATACAAAGTATATCCTAAGAAGATACAGAGACTTAATTGTTATCAGGTGTGCAGTCATGATTAAGAATATGTGATGCATAGCATAATAAACAAACAATGCTGCTCCCAAAAGTTTGAGACAGGTTGACTAATTACCAATTAACCAACCGTCAATTTGATCCAAAGTTTGCAGGCATCAAGTTTTGGAACAAAAGTAAAGAATATTAAAATGATATCTTAATTTTAGAGTTAAGAAACTTTAAAATAAATGTAGAAGATAAGAAGAAGACTACCTTTTTAATCAAGAAAAGCACCCATAGCTTGACAGAGCCCCACTGTAGTTATTTTGTTTTATTTGATTGATTATTATTACCTTGGCCTTATATTTTTTTACTCTTCTGATATGAACATTGCTAAACCACGTCCTTGGCTAGCAGAGTTTTTCCAGTTCCCGGTGGTCTTGTCAAGAGAATCCCCTGGAAAAAAAAATGTTCAAGGCTCACTTGATGATAAAAAAAATCAAATCCTTAATTTCCAATGCACATTAAAAAGCATGGCATTTTATAATTAGACAAGCAAGTTCATCAGCATAGCAGCAGGCAATGAAAGCCACTAAAAAGAATCCATAATATTGTGGTGAGCCTGGTGACCAAATGCTAGCATGTTTATTCCTATAAAAACAATTTGCGTATGGAGATAGTATAAATATGATATCAGCTCATACACAGGGATGGAAACCTAATCCTCATACAAAGAATTTATAAAAAGGAGATTGATATCACACATATAATTCATGAGTAATGAATGCTCAATGCAAAAACAAACAAAACTTGACAAGGTTTTAAGCCCATGATTATTGGGAAAATGTTAAAGGTATAGGTGTCAAAACTTAATCATGGTTCTCTAAAATCTATTATGAATATCAGGAATATCTCTAATGGTTAATCTGTTTTACCATGATGTCATAAGCAGAGCACACGTCTTTCATGTAGTGATACATGCATGATTAACGTATCTGTTATTCTTGTTCAAGTTTGAAAAAAGATTTTACTTTACACTGCACTTGAAATTATCAATAAATTTTAAAATTCTTCATCAGCTAAGTATTTATAACATGTGTTGAGATATATAATCCCACATTGGTTGTATATGCAACTAATGTGAAGTTTATAAAGCCTTGGGCACTCCCACCCTTTGAGCTAGCTTTTGGGGTGGTGTATCTCAAGGTTCTTTACAAGGTATCAGAGCCTCGCCGCCCCCCACTCTCTCTTGTGGCGTTTCTTAGGACAGGTAGGCTGGGCCTGTTGCATTGTCCACTCTTCAAGCCCAATGGGCTCTTGTGTGAGGGGGCGTGTTGAGATATATAGTCCCACATTGGTTGTATGTGCAACTAATGTGGAGTTTATAAGGCCTTGGACACTCCCACCCTTTGAGCTAGCTTTTGGGGTGGTGACCTCAAGGTTCTTTACAACATGTATCATAGATTCTATATTTGACTATCATCACATGCTTCCTAACATAAAAGCAAGCCATAACAAAAATGTTATAAGATTCACAAGGAACAAGAATTAGTCTTCATAACCCAGTTGGGGTAATGATGAGTAAAGCAAAAGTCCTCATACAAAGAAATCAGAAGCCAATTCATTTAAAGGAGAAAATATAAGCAAAAGTTGTCATGTAGAAAAATTGAACAAAAAGACAAACCACGTCAGACCTTTGGCAACTTTCCTCCAAGGGGAGTAAATTTAGTTGGATTTTTTAGGTACTCCACAACTTCCTCAAGCTCTTGCTTTGCATCATCACAACCTTTCACATGCTTAAATGTTTGACATTCTGAGAGAGAGAGAGAGAGAGAGAGAGAGAGAGAGAGAGAGAGAGAGAGAGAGAGAGAGAGAGAGAGAGAGAAATTATAAAAGGCTTCTGGTATGTTGGTAATTTGGTATGATCTACAAACAAGATCTCTAATACAAATAAATAAATAATTTTTTTTGGAACGTCTCAAAAGGAAACAAAAGAATAAAGAAGAACACCAGACTAACTCCTCAAGAATCTAATACCCATAGAGTCCAAATAAAACTCCCGTAGTAGGGAACAGACTTTAAATGACCCAATTCATAGAATTAAATATACTTCAGAACTTGTTCAAAGGTCAATGAAATAACATGTTATGAATAATTGATAAGCGAGGACTGTTTTATTTGGATTAAAAAAAAGATTGTGCGTGTATTGCATTATTCATTAACCAATTGAACTTACAACGTTCTCATCCAAACTTTTAAGCGACTGCCCAAATTTGTAGCTGATTAATTGTTATTTGCTAAGCAACAAATCATCTAATTTTCAAGAAACAAAGAATTGACTATTTTGGCATATTATATGAATATGATTCATGTTAGTCAGAATACATCTTAAAAAGTCAACCGTTTTTGGCTTCACTTCCTTATTTAGTTCCTTGGGGACATAGGAAGCTATGAAGAACCGATACTCCTTAATTTTTTTTTTCAACGCGTATCGGACACGTATCCTTTGGTAATTGACATCCTGTATCATCGAGAACGTATCTTTTTCAAACGCGTATCGGTGCTTCATAGATAGGAAGTACTTGAGCCAATACCTGAAGTTCCAATCCCACCAAGCTTCCTATGTATTTTTGAA